>NC_058415.1:4219617-4455980 GCF_002201575.2 Neomonachus schauinslandi | reverse complement strand
TGTTTCACTTCCTCTTGTTCCCCATGGCCTATGTCACCAGCGGAGAGTCCCCATCCCTGGTTGGACTGAGCCCCACACTCCAGCCCCCCACGCTCTGTATTCCGGGTCCTTCCAGGCCCTGCTCGCCCCCAGCTTGGAGCCCTGCACAGCTTTTTCCTGCTCTTGCCCCACGTGCAGCAGGACAGAGCCTTCAGCAGCCCTCAGCCTTGACATCCTTGTTCTCTCCAGCCCAGGGATTAGCTCATTTTCAAGGATGTGTCTGTTTTGCGATGAAGTTTTCCTTCTTGAGGCTTGTACTCGGTGGTGCGGCAGGGGGGAGGATGGTCTTTCTGAGCGTGAATCACATCATGAATCAGTGAGATTAGATTAGATCTAGTGCTTGCAAAGAGAAACACAGTTGATCCTCACTTTGGGGTTCCATATTTTCGAGCTCCCTACTGTCTAAAGTATACCTGTAACCCCGAAATCGGGACTCACTGTGCCATTGTGTGGTCATTCACAGACTTGCCCTGAGCCGTGAAAATTTAGAATTGCCCGATGCACATGTTGCTCGCTGAGGCCCAGCAAGATGACACCTGCCTACCTGTTCCAGCTCATATTGTGAACAAGTGTCCTTTCTGTGGTCTATATAGTCCTAGGTTTTTTGCTTTTTTTTTTTTTTTTTGCCTTTTGTTGGTGACTTCGCTGTTTTAAATCCTCCCAGTGATGGTGCTGAAGTGCGGTCTGGCGTTCCTAAGCACCAGAACGCTGTGATGTGTCTTACGGAGAAAACACGCGTTAGATAAGCTTCCTTCAGGCATGCATTAACAGCAGTGCTGGCCGTGAGCTCAATGTTAGTGAATCAGCAATACATATTAATAAGGTGTCTTCAAACAGAAACACATGTAAAGTGAGGTTATGCCATGATTGATGAAAATACTGGGACCAGAGGCCGAAAGGAACCTAACTCCGTATTTCCCCGGGAGCAGTGGTTTGCTAATTCAGTGTTCTCAGAACATTCTAGAACTTCAGTACCACCAGTGACGGGAAAGGACCGTATTTACGTGAGAGGACGTGGAAGCCCTCCCCAGAGCAGGTCACAGGAGACGCGCCGGCAGCCCCTTCTTCCAGCCCGCACTCAGCTTTGTTCTGTGACTGCTCTCCTCTGCAGGCTACTTTCTGAACTTTCTGGAGCCAGTGAACAACATCACCATAGTCCAAGGCCAGACGGCCATTCTGCACTGCAAGGTGGCCGGAAACCCCACCCCCACAGTGCGGTGGCTGAAGAACGACGCCCCCGTGGTGCAGGAACCCCGGCGCGTCATCATCCGCAAGACGGAATACGGTTCCCGGCTGCGAATCCAAGATCTGGACACGACGGACACCGGCTACTACCAGTGCGTGGCCACCAACGGTGTGAAGACCATCACCGCCACTGGCGTCCTGTTCGTGCGGCTCGGTGAGTCGGGGCCGCCCGGGCTTGCGGTTAGCACATGGCAACGCTCCCAGCCCCGGGACAGGAGATCAGTGTGCACTTTGGAAGTGAACACGCACAAGGCCGCAGGAAGGAAACCACTAAAACCATTCCCCGAGGCCTCTCGCATTGTGCACGAGCTCCCGGCTTAACCTGGTCCCCATTTACTAGTCATAAAAGAAAATAGGCACACATGGAGTGGTCTGGAACCCTGGAGTGCAGAAAATAACCCCAGACGCAAAGGTGAGCTTCGAGGCGGAGGGGGACGGTCGCGTGGCAGGAGGTGGCCCCCCGGAGAGGCCGGCCACGCTGAGGGAGACAGGCAGTTGCTGGGCACAGAGGCCTGGGCCCCGCTGGGACCAAGGGCCGGAGCAGGGCGTGGTGACGGTCCCCCACGCGTGCGCTCGGCCCAGGTGGCCACGGGGAGCCACGCGTCGACTCTCGTCCCAGTGGTGAGATGGTTCCCGCACTGTCCCAGCCCCGCCACACAGGCTCCAGACCGTTCAGGCCCCAGCTGGGAAATAGATCTTGTGAATCAAGGTTAGATGAGGAGAGAGCAAGAAAAATACCTCCAAACGTTTCTGCATAAACAGAGAGCGCGCGCCTTCCACATTTCGTGGTTTTCGCCATCCCTGGCGTATGATCTCAGGCAACAGCAGAGCCTGGCCGGAGGGCGGCTCCCCACAAATGAGCACACTGGGCTGAGGCCGCCTTTACCATCGGGGGCATTGGAAAAAAGTTTGATTCCAAATTGTGAAGTATTAATAACCTGTCTTTTTTTTTCCTTTTTAGGTCCAACACACAGCCCAAATCATAACTTTCAGTAAGTATCTGTTTCCCACAAACCATTTTCTCATTCCCCGAGGGTTTCCGTTATGGAAGAATCCAGGATTGAAATCCAGCAACGACATGTCTTTGCCGAATTTGCTGGACGTTGACTGGACTTCACACAAGGATGGCAACGTGCTTGCTCTCGGCTTGGGACACCGCTGGAGTTTCCATGGCTTCGCATCAGGGGGAAATGTCATGAGGGTAGTGGTTGCTAGTTCCTTTCGGTGATCGTGACCTCACAAGGCAGCTGGAAGGGGTCTGGACGCACAGGCCAGGTTGCTGGGGACACCAGGGTCCTGGAAACAGGGAGGCGCTTCTCACCGAAATCCCGGCACTACCCACAACCGCACCACCAGCCGCCAGTCTATGATGGGTGTGGCCACGGAGCCTCGGCGTCCTCCAGTGTTAGGCGGGTGCCGGGCCCCCCTTCGGAGGTCAGGACACTGAGGCTCCGAGCCTGGCTCGTGCATCTTCATCAAGCCATGGCTGGGTCCTGGCTGTGAACCCAGGTGTCTTTTCCCTGTTACCTCATTGTTCCAGGTACCCGTCCATTTGGGGAGATTCTCCTCTGGACCTTACACGTTCTGTCATCCTATGCCCGAGAACCACTCTCTTTGGGCTTGTGTTTGAGGTTAGCAGGGGCTCCTGGGCTCCCCATGTCTTGTCCAGACAGATCAGAGAGCCATTGCTTCACCTCCAAATGTTGTGAACAGTGACACATACTACGTGTTGGTGAGCGTTTGCTCTTCTGTGGCCCCCCAGCTTCTCGTCAGCACTGGCCACTGGGGTGAGTGTGTGGACAGGGGCCCAGAAGCATACACTGGGCACCATTTGCAGAAGGCAGATTTTTTTTTTTATTCTTATGTTAATCCCCATACATTACATCCTTAGTTTTAGATGTAGTGTTCCATGATTGATTGTTTGTGCATAACACCCAGTGCTCCATGCAGAATGTGCCCTCCCCAATACCCACCACCAGGCTAACCCATCCCCCCACCCCCCTCTTCTCTAGAACCCTCAGTTTGTTTTTCAGAGTCCATCGTCTCTCATGGCTTGTCTCCCCCTCCGATTTCCCCCCCTCATTCTTCCCCTCTTGCTATCTTCTTCTTCTTTTTTTTTTTTCTTAACATATATTGCATTATTTGTTTCAGAGGTACAGTTCTGTGATTCAACAGTCTTGCACACTTCACAGCGTTCACCACAGCACATACCCTCCCCAATGTCTATCACCCAGCCACCCCATACCTCCCACCCCACCACTCCAGCAACCCTCAGTTTGTTTCCTGAGATTAAGAATTTGTCATATCAGTGAGGTCATATGATACATGTATTTCTCTGATTGACTTATTTCTCTCAGCATAATACCCTTCAGTTACAGCCACGTCATTGCAAATGGCAAGATTTCATTCCTTTTGATGGCTGCATAATATTCCATTGTATATATATACCACATCTTCTTTATCCATTCCTCTGTCAATGGACACCTTGGCTCTTTCCACAGTTTGGCTATTGTGGACATTGCTGCTATAAACATCGGGGTGCACGTACCCTTTCGGATCCCTACTTTTGTATCTTTGGGGTAAATACCCAGTAGTGCAGTTGTTGGATCGTATGGTAGCTCTATTTTCAACTTTTTGAGGAACCTCCATACTGTTTTCCAGAAGGGATGCACCTTTTTTATAAACGATCCCACCCCGGAGGCACGCACGGGTTGCTTCCTTGCCACGTGAGGACCCGTTTCTCCTTAACTTCTAAGGTGATTACCAAATATGTTCATGTTTGCCACTCTGAAGAGGAAAGCCCATAGTGGCCACTTTATTCTGCCACCAGGCGTGCTTGCTCGCCGATGGACGTTTCTTGACACTCCTGGTTCCACTTTGTCAACTGTCTCTTCATAGTTTTTGCCTACTGCCCTAACATTGTTCCTTACTGGTTTTTAGTAATTATTTATGTCTTATGTCTTGATCATACAGAAATTAAAATTTTTCTCTCGTTAATCAATAGTCACCAATAGTTGTATGGTTTTTGTGCTGTGTCTTGTGAAAGAACACCCTAATTTCCTTGAAAAATTCTGATGGTATTTTGATTGGAATTATAATGAATTTTAAGGTAAAGTTGGTGAAAATTAACATCTAAATTGAATTGCCTGTCAAGGACCACTTTCTTTGAACTTTTCTTTTTCTCCCCAACATTTTTTTTAATTTTATTTATTTATTAGACAGAGAGAGAGAGATAGCAATTCAAAGAGCTGGAGGGAGGGCAGAGGGAGAGGGAGAAGCAGACTCCCCGCTGAGCAGGGAGCTCGATATGGGACTCGATCCCAGGACCCCGGGATCATGACCTGAGCCGAAGGCAGACGCTTAACCGACTGAGCTGTCCAGGTGCCTGAGATCTTTTTTAATACAATGCTATCACTTTCCCTCTAAGTGCCACCCAGGCGCCCCCTACCTTCTTTTTAATTGCATTTGCTAGGAACCTCTTTTACTGTTCTTGTCTCACTTTTTTTTTTTTTCCAACCTTTCTGTGTTGCTTTATGCAGGTGTCTTGTAAATAGCATGTAAGTACATTTTTTTGGAGGTTGGTGAGGAGGGTTTTCCGTTCTGGAAGTGCAGGGTGTAGTGTGTGTAAGTTAAGTTCATTTTATTTTTATTTTTTATTTTATTTATTTTTATTACGTTAGTCACCATACAGTACATCGTTAGTTTTTGATGTAGTGTTCCATGATTCATTGTTTGCGTATAACACCCAGTGCTCATTTTAACAAATGTACAAGATTCATTCTGAGTCAACCCCTCTTTAATCGGCCTTGTGCCTACTGAGTGAAGGTTAGTTGTTTCAACTGGTGCAGACCATCTTGCGGGAACATCTGTCCCTGTCTCCCTGTCCCTGTGGGCGTGAGTCCTCCGGTGGCCACGATCTGGGAGTGGAATTGTAGATGTACACCTCCCACACCTCCAGGTACGGCCAGGCGCCTAAGGAACCTCCCAAGTGGCTAAGGAACTCCTCGTCCATCCAGCAAAGCACGAGTTATCATTTCCCCACATCTTCCAGCACGGATTATCAGAACCTAACATTTTGCCCGTGTCTTGGGTGTCAAATAGTAATGTAGAGCAATTTTACATTAAATCTCACTTCTCTAGTAAACAGAGAAGTTGAACATGTTTTGTTGGCTTAATAGCCACTGAATTGCCCGTCCGTATGCAGTCTGTCTCTTTATTTGCAGATTCCGCGTTTGCACGTTTTCTCGCTAAAATTTCCTTGTAACTCCGAATCGGTCCTCGGGCTGTTTTTGCTGTCACTCATGGACGTGTGCAGAGCAGTGAAACATGGTTGTCGCTCACGCACACATTACAGCTGAGGTCTGTGTTCTTGTCTCAGCTACGCCACGGCAAACACTGTGTTTTCGCAGCCTGTTCGCATTTTGTGCTTTACGTGGGTGATTTCACTGTGTAGGACAGCCCTGAGCACAGCGCTGAAGTGCTCTCTAGAGTTCCTGAGCACCAGAAAGCTGGGATGGGCCCCATGGAGAAAACTCGTGTGTTAGATAAGCTTCCTTCAGGCATGAGTTACGGTGTTGTGGGCCCTCAGCTCGACGTTCATGAATCACCGACACACATAAAACAAGGTTATGTATTGATTGGATACTAAAAATGTTATGACCCCAGACTTGCAGAAAACCATCTCTGTATTTCCAGTAGGAGCCGTGGTTCAGTATTTTCTTATTCAGTGTTTGCGACGCCCTTATAGAAAATAATTACTGCAAATAACCAGAATAGATTGTACTTTACCCATTTTTCATTAGGTTATTTGTCTTTTTCTTATTGATTTGCAAGAGTTTTAAACTGTATTCTAGATATAACTTTTACATAGCTTTTACTCCATCTGGAATGATTTTTATGCTGGTATAAGCTGGGCCTCTACTGTAATATTTTTCTATATCAGTGGCCTAGTCTTTGGCACCATCTAATGAACAGCCCCATCTGTATTCATTAAATTTAATGTCACCTCTGTCATGTGTGAAATTTCTGTACATGTGGATCTGCTTCTGAGCTCCATTCTGTTCCAGTAGCTCCTGTACTTGGAATAATATCACAGTATTCAGACAGTATAGCTTTGCAATATATCTTGATATATGTAGAGAAATTTTCTCACTCTGCTGCTGTGGACTGAATTACGTCTCCCCCCATCCCCCCCAAATCACACATTGAAGCCTTAACCCCCTGGGCCATGTACAGTATTAGAGGTATGGCCTTTAAGGAGGAAATTACAGTTAAATGAAGTCATAAGGGTGGGACCCTGATCCTATAAGGACTAATGTCCTCACAAGAAGAGGAAGACCTGTCAGAGCTCTTTCTGTCTACCGTGTGAGGACACAGCAAGAAGGTGGCCGTCTATAAGCCATAAGCTGAAGAGCCTGGCACTTTGATACTGAACTTCTCAGCCTCCAGAACTATGAAAAGTCAGGTTGACCCGTCTGGGCTATTTGTTACGGCAGCCTGGACTGACTCATACATCCCCATTATTACTCTACCATTTCTTTTAGATTTCCTTGCCGTTGTCTTTTACTCTTCCATCTGGATTTTTGTCAGTTTGTATTTTTATTGGAATTGCATAGTAGAAGTCTGATTTTTGCAGTTACTTTTTCAGATACTAAGGTGATTCTGTGTTTTTTCTCCTTTGAACATATTAATATTATGCTACGAAATAGAGCTCCTAGCGTTGAGTCGCTTTACGGTTCCGGCCTGAGATCCACTCGATCAGGGTGCGTTATTCTTTCAATGGGCTGCTGAATCGATCTGCTGCTTTGTGCTGGAAGACGACCTTCTATAATCAGGTTATCTTGTAGTCTGATGCGCCCATGCATGATTGTGATTGTCTTTCAGTAGACTAACCTCCACTTCTTTGGGCCATCTCTGGAAATTAACCAAAACCAAGACAGAAAGGGGGGAGGTCAGTGGGCTTGAGACAGATTTGTCCACAAGTTCTCCCATTTTTGTCACTGGAGTGTCCCTAGCTCGTCCCATCTGTGACTCCTCTCTTGGGCCATTCCTTAGGCTCTTCCCTTGTTGGACCAGCAGTGGGCCTGTGCCTGTAAATGGAGAGCTGAACAGCGAGTACTAGTGGGGCCTCGGTTGATCCCCGAGTGCAGCGGGGAACGGCCGCGGTGACCCTCCTCCAGGCTCACTGCCCCGGCGGCTGCCCTCACACAGCCACACTGGAGACCCCAGCAGAGCGCCGGACCCCGGTTCGCATGTGTCAAGCGAGGTGAAGGGATTTACCGCCATAAAAACCCTGCTTTTCCTTTCATGCTTTTGAAGCGAAGGTGAGGAGGGTGTGCAGATGGGGAACAAAGGCTTTAAGGCCAGGCTGGGACTGTACAGACACGGTTCAAAGGCGCATTATTGCGGCTTACTCAGGTAGCAGCTTGGATAGCATGCGGGGATTAATGGGAAGCGACGTGTCTCATGTTTCATTTATGAACTCCATTGTCATCTGCTCTTTTGAAAACTGGTTCGTGTTCACCGTGACAGGCCCGTACGTACACCGCAAGGTAGCCTGGTGGCATGGGCATGTGGTGGCCAGGGCGGGGCAGGGGGGGGGCTCCTGAAACCTGCCCTGGTTCCTGCATTGCTGTCCTGGGCCAACGTCATGGCCACACGTGTGCACAAAGGGAGACGTGTTGTTCTTTTGGACAATTACAAGTTCTGTTAGTGATCAGCCCCTGGGAAATCGTCTTCCCTGGAGCCGTGTCCTGAGCCCTTTTCTTACTTCACAAAGTGCAGGTGACTCCAAGGCTTTGGCCGCTCACCACCCATATTCTCATTGCCCTGGATGCCCCATTCCCAGTCTGACTATCTCCCCATCTCTAGGGGCATCTCCGGGCAGATGACTCAGAGGCACCCCACAGTTGGCGTGTCTAAACAGAACTCGTCTATCTGCTCCCTCCTTTTGGGGAACTGTCATAACCGAGTTCAAACTTTATCCTAATTATAGGAAAATAGCACTATTAAAAAAAAAAACCACACACAAACTGCCAACAAGCCAGTGATTAAAAATGACTTCAGGAGAAATCAAGCTGCCTTGCCGTTGGTAAGTAAACTCACTCAGGCAAAAGGCTGACACTGAGCATTTGATGTTAAAGCCATTAAACCACCAACCTAATCAAACTGAGCTGGAAGGAGGAGAGAAGCCAGTCTGATATTTTTTTCTCTGTGACTTCTTCTTTTTTTTTTTTTTAAAGATTTTTATTTATTTATTCATGAGAGACAGAGAGAGAGACAGAGGCCGAGGGAGACGCAGGCTCCCCGCGGAGCAGGGAGCCCGATGCGGGACTCGATCCCAGGACCCTGGGATCATGACCTGAGCCGAAGGCAGACGCTTAACCGACTGAGCCACCCAGGCGTCCTCTCCGTGACTTCTTATCATGATAGGTTCGATTTCTCGGAAAATGTAACTCCTTAAATCCCATAGTGCCGAACTTGAATAAAAGATAAAAACTAATCCATTTTAAGATTATGTGATGCAGGCAATTAAGTGACAAAGAGACCATCGTGGGTAAAGTCAGAGAACACACACACCCTCCTTAATTCAGACCACATAGCGACGCAGACGGAAGTGTTTGCGCTTTAGCAATAACGATGGTATTAGTACTGGACGTGGAGTAACACAGTAAATGCCTCCGCTTGGTCTTTTTGTTTTCACTTGAGCCCATGCATGAGCTGTTATGCCCTAGTATGTACGGATGAGAGCTTTTCACACACCGACCTCCAAAGTCACACAAGGAAATACCAACCTTCCAGGGTTTGCCTGGGAGGGACCAACCCCTGAACACAGTAGAGGAGAATTACACTTACTCCCAGTGAACTGGTAACACCCGAGCCGCCGTTTCTCTGCCCTGGCCACCTCATGTGATCTTGGCCTTGGAGATGGTTTCTGAGAGGTTCTGCTGATGGGGTTTTTATGACCTGAATGTTGGTGTTGGGAGTGTTCAGTTTGACCCAGTCGACACTTTGGCCACATCTAATACAACATCAACATAACCGGATGCTAGGACTATTTCCTCTTGGAATGAGAAATACAAAGCATGTTGTCTTATTTTTAAGGAAAGCATTCATTCATTTAACAAATCTGTATTAAGGGCCGACTATGTGCCGGGCCCTGTTCAAGGTGTTGTGAATACAACAATGAATGAAGCAGACAGAAACTAAAAGTTCCTGCCATGGGGTGCTTACATCCTCTTGGGAGACTCTTGTGTCTGGCTTCTTTCATGAAATGTAATATCTGAAAGATTCTTCCTGTGGTCTATTCCTCTTTATTGATGGTAAGTATTCTGATTTATGAAGATACTGCAATATCTTTATTCTCCTGTTGATAGACATCTGGGTTTCCGGTTTGGGGCAGTTACAAATAAGGCTGCTTTGAACGTTTGTGTTCAAGTATTTTTGGGAGCATGTTTTCATTTCTCCGGACTACATCCTGGCTGTGGGGTTACTGGGTCAGATGGTCAGTATGTACATGAACCGTAAGCAATGTCCAAACTCTTCCCCAGAGTGGTCTTTCCATTTCCTGCTGCCACCAGCAGCGTGTGAGAGTCCCAGCAACTTGTGGTGTCACCTGATACTAGCCTTTCAGCATCTTGTGTTGTGATGATTTGTGGTGGTTTAATCTATATTTTCTCATCACCAAAAGTGGGACTGTCTTTTCAGGCCGCACTTTTCTGATGTATCTCTTAGGCTTTTGTCCAGTTTTACTGTGGTGTTTTTCTTCCTATTGAGTTACAGGGGTTCTTTATATATTCTGTATACAATTCCTTTGTCAATGAAAAGATTACATAAAATGTTTTCTCCCAGTCTGTGGTTTGCCTTTTTAGTTTCTTAATGCTGTCTTTTGATGAGCGGGAAAATTAAAAAATTTTTTTAAAAAATCTGTTTATTTATTTGAGAGAGAGAAAGCACGAGCAGGAGGGGCAGAGGGAGAGAGAATTGGAAGCAGACTCAGCGCTGAGCAGGGAGCCCGACATGGGGCTCGATCCCATGACCCTGAGATCAGACCTGAGCTGAAACCGAGAGCTGGCTACTTAACCCATTGCGCCACCCAAGCGCCCCAGGAAACTTTAATTTTGATAACTCTAATTTATCATTTTTTTTCTCTTATGCATTGTGTCTGAGAAATCTTTGCCTTTGCTTACCTTGATACAATAAAATATTCTCTGGTGTTTTCTTCTATTAGTGCTATAGTTTTAGCTTTTATGGTTAGGTCTCCGATCCATCTCAAAAGCATTTTTTGTGTATAGTAGGAGTTAAGAGTTTAAGTTTATTTTTTCCATACGAATATCTAGTTTGGGCTCCTGGGTGCCTCAGTCAGTTAAGCATCTGCCTTCAGCTCAGGTCATGATCTCAGGGTGCTGGGATTGAGTCCCACATCGGGCTCCCTGCTCATAGGGGAGTCTGCTTCTCCCTCTGTACTCTCCCTTTCTGTCTATCTCAAAGAAATAAATAAAATCTTTAAAACAATACAAAAACAGAAAAACCCTGAATATCCAGTTCTTCCAGCACGGTTTTTAAAATGATTGTCTGGTCCTCCTTAAATGCCTTAGTGCCTTCATTGAAAATCAGTTGACCATAGGTTAGGGTCTATTTTGAGATTCTCTGTCATGTTCTATTGATCTGTCCTTATATCCCAATATCACATTGTCTTCAAAGTTGTAACATTGTGGTAAATCTTACAATCGGATAGTTCAAATTCACCCTCATTCTTCCTCTCTTTCATGATGTGGCTATTCTATTTTGCATTTACATGTAAGTTCTAGAATCAGTTTGTCAATTTCTACAGAAGTCTGAACTGGGATGTTTTTAACTTTCCATTTCGAAATAACTCCAATTATACAGAAAATTACAAGAAGAGTAATTATATGTAATCCCATATCTCTTTACCCAGGCTTGCCAACTATGATTTTGTCATATTTGATTTATCATTTTCCCGTACATATTTGTAATTATTCCTTTTCCTGAGCCACTTGAGAATTCGTTGCATTCATTATGCCCCTTTTCCCTTTATACTTCAGTGTGTATTGATCTTAGGATCAATCTATTTCCTTACAGAACAACAGCTTCAAAATCAGGGTGTTATGTGAGAATTGCCATTCATTTTCCAGTTTCTTTAAATGTCCCAGTAATGCTGTGTAGACCCCCTCCCTGGGACAAAATCCTCCCCTGTTGGCTTTAGTGTTCTTTAATCTGGAACAGGTCCTCAGCCTTTCATGACATTGAAATTTTGATAAATGCAAAGCAGTTATGGCACAGAATGCCTCTGAATTTGAATTCGGCTGGTGTTTACAATGTTCATGATTAGACGCTGCATATGCATTTTTTACCTTAAAGTATATAAGCGATGTTTCCTTTTCAGGGTCACACATCTGGAGGTATGTGATGTCAGTCTGCCCCTTATTGGTGCTATTAATTTTGCTCACTTGGTTATTTTCTCATTATATAGTTTTGTTTTTTTTTCATAATTTAACTTGTGAGGAAATCCTGCTAGGATTTTGGTAGGTGATATTGTACTTTGGAGAACTAACTTCTTAAAACCACTGAATGGTCCACCCGATGAATACGGTATATTTTTCTATTTATGTAGGTTCTCTTTTCTTTCTCTCTACAGTGTTTTGAGATTTTAAGTGTGGAGGCCTTGTATGTATTTTATTAGTTTTTTCCAAAGTATTTCAGTCATTTTTAAGTGTGTAACTCAATGGTATTAGTACATTCTCGTTGTTGTGCAACCATCACCACATGCTCTCCAGAACTTTTTCATCTTTCCAAACTGAAACTCTGTATCTGTTGAACAATGGCTTCCCATTTTCCCTTCACCCCGATTCTTAGCAACCATTATTCTACTTTCTGTCTCTATAAATTTGACTACTCTTGTGTGCTTTTAACATTATTGTAAATGACTCTTTTTTAAAAGATTTATTTATTTATTTGAGAGAGAGAGAATGCGAGCAGTGGGAGAGGGAGAGAATCCCAAGCAGACTCTGCACTGAGCACAGAGTCCTACACAGGGCTTGATCCCATGACCATGAGATCACAACCTGAGCTGAAACCAAGAGTCAGATGCTCAACTAACTGAGCCACCAAGACGCCCCTGGAAATGATATTTTTAAAAAAAATTTCATTTGCTAATTGTTACATAGAGAAATACAGTTGATTGTATTGACCTTATCCTGTGGCCTTACTAAATCTGTATCAGTTTTAGTAGTTTAAAAATATATTCCTTAGGATTTTCTCTGTAAATTATGACATCAGGTGTGAGTAGAAACAGTCTTATTTCTTCCTCTCCAGTGTATAAGCCATTTATCTATGTACCATTTATCTCTCCATTGATCAATTGATCACTCTGTCTCCTGATCATAATGGTTAAGACTTCCACGGCAATGTCAGCTAGAGTTGGTAAGAGCATACAGGTTTGTCTTTTTCAATGTCTATGGGGAAGATGTTCCTTATTTCACCATTAAGTAACCTGTTCCTTGTAGGCTTCTGATAGACGCCCTTTTTTAGAGTAAGAAAGTGATTTTTTGTTTGTTGAGAGTTTTGGTAATGAATGAGTGTTAACTTTTGTCAACTGCTTTTTCCTTATCAACTGAGATTATTATTACATGGTTTCCCTCTTTGTTTCTGTGTTTTCAGTGGCTGGTTTTTAAATGTTGAAATAACGTTGTATTCTTGGTTAGCCCAGTTGGTTCATTACCCATTTCTCTACCGTCTTTTTATTTTGTTGGGTCCAGTCTGTCCTTGTTTTGTGAAGTATGTTGCCCATTTGGTCAGGGGCATTTTGGTCTGTAATGTCCTTGGACATCCTTGTGAGTCATCTGTATCATTTGAGCTTATAAAATGAATTAGAAAGTATCTCTTATTCCTTTATATTCTGAAAGAGTTTGTGTAAAATTACTGTTTCTTCCTTAAATGTTGGACAGAATTCACCAGTTTCTATTTATTTGGGGCTGGGCTTTTAATCATGGGAAGGGTTTTTTTTTTTTTTTTTTTATTACAACTTCAAATTCCTAAAGACATTCAGGGCTATTCTGAGTTTTTATTTCTGTTTCCACTAATTTTAGTGTATTGTGTTTTTCAAGGAATTTGCCCTATTTTTCTAAGTTATTGGATCTGTGCTCATATATTTGTGCATAATGTTTCCTATTTTCTTTTAACATCCGTAGGGTTTTTGGCGATGTCCCCTTTTGCATTCCTGATATTGGTAATGTGTGTTTTCTCTTTTTGTTTTCTCTTTTTCTTTTTCAGTTTTTCTAGATATAAGCAATTTGTTCCTTTTTTTTAAGAACTAACTTTTGGCTTTATTGATTTTTCTCTTCCTTTTATATTGATTTATGTTCTCATCATTAGTATTTTCTAATTACTTCAGGTTTAATTTGACATTCTTTTTCCAGCTTTTTACAATATAAAACCTTATCTAATTTAAGCATTCAAGCTATAAATGTCTCTTTAATTACTGTTTTAGCTGCATTCCACAATTTTTGGTATCCTGTTTTCACTTTTCTTATTTTATGTGAATTCCATTTAAACTACCAATTTTCCTTGCATTTTCTTTTTTGAACCCAAAGGTTATTTAGAAGTGGACTATTTAATTTTCAAATATTTGCAGAGCTTCTAAAGATCTTTTTTGTTCTTGATTTTTTTTATTTTTTATTTATTTATTTATTTATTTGACAGAGAGAGAGAACAAGTAGGCAGAGAGGCAGGCAGAGGCAGAGGGAGAAGCAGGCTCCCCGCTGAGCAGGGAGCCCGATGCGGGGCCTGATCCCAGGACCCTGGGACCATGACCTGAGCCGAAGGCAGCGGCTTAACCGACTGAGCCACCCAGGTGCCCCTTGTTCTTGATTTTTAGTTTAATTTAATGTGATCTGAGATTTATGGTTCTGGTTTATTAAATTTATTGTGAGTTACTTTGTGGCAAGAATCTGGTCTGTCTGGGTGAATGTGCCCTGTGCACTGAAACACGGATGCTGTCTCGCTGGGTATATTGGTTTACAAATGTCCATTATGTCAAGGGCAGTGATCAGTGTTTCCACTGTTGTTTCTTCACAAATTTTTTATCTAGTTCGAAGAACTACTGAGAGACAGGTGTTAACATTTCCAGCTGTAATTGTGGATTTTCCTGTTTTGTCCTCTAGTCCTGTCAACTCTTGTTCATGTATTTTGATGCTCTGATATTAGATATATTAATATTTATATCTTTTTTTATCCTGCTTATTGTTCACTGACATTGCTTGATTAGTTTGTAACTGTCTTTTAATCAACTCTGGAAAAATGTTGGTGATTATTTCTTCAAATCTTTTTCCCGGCTCCTTAGGTCTCTCTTCTCCTGAAATTTGATGTCACATCAGTTAGGCTCCCCCTTGTACTCGCCCACAGCTCACTGAAGCTCTGTTTATTTTTGGAAATCTTTTAATCTCTTTTTCAGTTTGGAAATATTCTTTTGACTTGTCATGCTTACCATTTTTTTCCTCTTCTGTCTAATCTGTTCATACCATCCAGAGAAGGGTTTATTGGGGATTGTATGTTTTAGTTCTTCCATTTGATTCTTTTACAGTTTTCATGTCTCCTGAAATTACCCGTATCTTCATTACACTTTCTTCCATGCATTTTTTTTTTTTTTTACCACAGTTAGAGCTCCTGAAAGTCTTGGTCTGCTAAGTCTAACATCTGGATCATCTTTGGGTTTGTTTCTCTTGATGGGTTATACTTGCCTGTTTCTTCATGTCTGCTAATTTTTCATTGTATACCTGAGATTGTAGTTTGTACTCTAGATTTTGTTACCTTCCTCCAAAGAGTCTTTTGTTACTGCCTGCCTATTCGATTACTGTCAGGTCACCTGAATCTTATGGAATTGAGTATCAGGCTTCGTTAAAGTGATTTATCTCAGTTTACTCTTTGTGCTTTTGCTCTGCCCCCCATTATGCCAGAGATGTAGCCTCCTCTGCGTCACTCAAGCAGGCAGCCCATTTAATATAGGCTGACCCTTTCATAATGTGAATGACAATTATGGAAGTGGTTTTACCACTTTTTAGCAAAATAGTGTTTGGGGAGCAAGTTACCTTCTTACACAATGTGTAACTACATTTGAATTTTGACTTTGATTACTTTCCAGTTTCAAAGGCGCCTACTTCCCTTTTTAAAGATCATTCATTATTTATATCCAGGAATTTTTCTGTGTTTTTCTTCAAACTAATTTTTATGTTTAGTGTTTACCACTGGGGGGAAGGTGCCCATCAGTCCCTCATCTTCTCAGTCCTTTGTGAAAAGCACTTTCTGTACTTCCTCTCTTTGCTCTCAGTCACCTCCTCCTTTCCTTGCTTTTTTTACACAATATTGTAGTTATTTATCTGTCTCCCCTCCTTGACCATGAATTTGTTGGTTTATAAGTTTCTTCTTCATCTCTGTCATTAGGCCTTAGATTAATGTGTGGGGCATTAGGAATGTAGGAGATATCCGAAATGGAATTTCCGTAATGTTGATGTTCTGTGATTTGGTAACGTGTGTTTCACTTGTGTTTGAAGGGGCTTTACGGATGGCAACTTCTGTCTCAGTGCTTTTCTTTGATCTCTGAGGGAACAGTTTTACACACTTTTCCAGCTCTGTCCCTCTTCAGAGGTCCCAAACTATGGCCAGGTAAAGATAAAATATAATTGTGCTCAAAACTAGAAAGTAATTTCCACTTGTTTTCTCACAAGTCAGAAACCTGAAAGGTGTCATTTTCTAGACACTTCTGTTTGTGTTTTTGGACATTCTCTACAATTCAGATTAGAAGCCCACCAAGCTGAGTTAGTAGGGGATGAGATGAGATGGCATCAAGCCCCTTCTCAGCATGTCTTCCCTGAACCCTCACTGCTCTCCCAGTCCCGGGGGGCACCTGACCAGCGGCCACGGATAGCCCACAGTGAGGGACCGGGCTTCTTCTATTCCTTGATTCTTGAAGTGGAGAATAGAAATTGCTCACTGTTGTGAAGTCACCCCAAGGGACTGACTGCATCAGATCTATCCCGTGCATATGTGACGTTACACGGAATGTGCATACCTCTTTGATTTTCCTGGTGTGGTGGCCAAGTGCCCTGAGTCACCTGCAAAGAGTGACATGTAGCGCACGCACTGGGACAGAGTTGACTTGCACTTTTGGTGCATTTGTTAAGCATAGGTATTGGTTTTAATTTAATCAACAGTTAACTCCAGCTCACAAAGAGTGAGAAAGGAGGGGGTCGGGTGTGTATTGTTAGCACATGTGCTTGGCTAGTTAAACTATATTTAAGGAATCCTTGACCCAAAGAAATAATGGCTAAGCGAGCTTGCGAGAAAGGGCATCCAGCTCTTGTTGACACCAGAATCTCTTTGTTTGGATTATTTATGGCTCCAGGTTCCTTTCTTTGAAAAAGAGAGTTCTTGCAGGTGCCAAGGAGGGAGAGAGCCCGAGGCGCTGAAAGGATGTTCTTGCAGATCCTTTGTCTCCCCTGTTATGAGCGTCCAGATTTTAACATTTGTGAGGGAGCTAAAATACAGATTTTTAAATCCATTTGGTAAAATTGGACACAACAGAGATTTTCAATGGGGGATGGTCTAAATCAGTGTAGGGTGGAATGACGAGTGTTGTCAGGCATAGAGGCTGGTTACAGATTTGCTAGAAAACAAGTGACTTAATTACAGGCCCAAAGCACTTGTCAGCAGTTTGCCCTGGGAGCCCCAAGCCCCCCTCTCCTTTGTTCCCAGCAGATGGAAGCTCTCATATATCTGCTGTAGCCATAGCCCCTGTCTCCTTGGAGCATCCTAAGCGCCCTCTGAAAAGCATCGGGGTACTCAGAATGCCTGGTCTCATTAGCTGAAGGCAGGACTAACAGGTTCTACAGAATAGAATGTGGCACAGACTCCAGCAGGATGCTGTGCAGGTTGTGCAAAGGCCCTGGGGAGGGAGTTGGACTGGGGGGCCTGGTGGGAGTGCCATGCTTTTATGAGGCTCCTTGTCCATCCCCCGCGTTTTTAAGTGTGATCCGTGCCATCTACATAACACACTTCTCTGTCGTATAATAAGAACATCTCCTTGTACAAGTTATTTGAAGGCCAGACTTTTGGGAATTCCACCCCCCCATTGTTTCCCTGCATTTCGAAGATTTCTCTTGTCCAGTGTAATGGTAGAACACGGTTTCTGAATTATAGTCACTTTCATAAAAGTCTTGCTTGCAAACAACAGAAGTTTATGGGGTGCGCCATAATGTTTCTGTTGTAGTTCACACATAGGATGAGACATATTCATGGTGAACGTTCTGTGTGTATTTGTTCACATATGTGGACATGTACCCACCCACGTGTACACTTCACATTTATAATCCATCTTTCACATTCCATGGCTCTGCTCCCCTTAAAGATGCTGGATTTTTTGAAGTTAATAGATTTTATATTTTAGATCAATTTGGAATTTCCAGAAAAATCAAATAGAAAGTATGGAGAGGTTTCACCTACCACCCCCCAGCATCCACACCTACAGTTTCCCCATTAGTAGCATCCTGCATTAGTGTGGTGCATTGGTTAGAATCAACGAGCCAATATCAATACTTTATGATTAACTAGAGTCTATAGTATACATTAGTTTTCACTCTTGGTGTTGTACATGCTATGAATTTGGACAACAGACTCTTGAACAACATGGGGGTTAGGACGCCGACCCCATGCATGGTCAAAAATCTGTGTGTAACTTTTGACTCCCCCAAAACTTGATTACTAGCAGCCTTACCAATCACTTAGTCAATTAACACGTATTTTGTGTGTTGTATGCATTATGTATTGACTTCTTGCAATAAAGTCAACTACAGAAAAGAAAATGTTATTAAGAAAATCATGGGCGCCTGGGTGGCTCAGTTGGTTAAGCAACTGCCTTCAGCTCAGGTCGTGATCCTGGAGTCCCAGGATCGAGTCCCACATCGGGCTCCCCGCTCAGTGGGGAGTCTGCTTCTCCCTCTGACCCTCTCCCCTCTCATGCTCTCTCTCAAATAAATAAATAAAAGCTTTAAAAAAAAAAAAGAAAAGAAAATCATAAGGAAGGGAAAGTACATTTATCGTACTTTATTGTATTTATTGAAAACAAATTGCATGTAAATGGACTCATGAGGTTCAAACCTGTGCTGTTCTAGGGTCAAATCAATAAAGACATGTATCTACCATTATAGTATCATACAGAGTAGGTTTCCTGCCCTAAAGTCCCTGGTGCTTTGCTTGTTCATCCCATGCACCACCCCATCCCCCAACCCCTGGTAACCACTGACCTTTTACTGTCCCCATAGCTCTGTGTTTTCCAGAATGTCAGATAGCTGGAATCATACAGCATGTAGCCTCTCCAGATTCATATTTCACTTAGGATCGTGCATGTAAGCTTCCTCCATGTCTTTCCGTGGCTCATTTGTGTTTGGCACTGAATACTATTCTATCTGGATGGACCACAGTTTATTTACCCATTTACCTGCTGAAGGACATCTTGGTTGCTTCTGAGTTTTGGCAATTAGAAATAAAACTGCAATAAACATTCGTGGGCAGGTTTTTGGGTGGTCCGAAGTTCTCAGTTCCTTTGGGTCAATACCAAGAAAGGAGATGACTAGATGATAAGATGCTGGATTTGAAGAAAAACATAACAACCACCCAGTGTGCTCACAGACGGTATCTCCCTCAGAGACAACTACCACGAGGATGGCTTCTGTCAGCCTTACCGGGGGATCGCATGTGCACGTTTCATTGGGAACCGGACCATTTATGTGGACTCCCTCCAGATGCAGGGAGAGATTGAAAACCGAATCACAGGTAGGAGCCCCACATCGTTGTTGTGAGACCGCGAGCGCAGACCGGCCCCCTTGTGCGTTTGTCATTTCCTATCTTGGACAGCCAGTCCCTGTTGCACGTGTCTTGCAACAGAGACTCAAAGAGCTTCATTAGAAGCCATTGGGACTGCCACCATGGTTTACCCTCAGATGTTCCCATCTGTGTGTTCACACCAACCAGCACACTTAAGTGGGTCCACCACATGAGTCCAAAGTCCTGGATGGCCTGTCCTTGATGCATCGCCAGGGCCTCCTGTCCCCGGGCTGGCCACACCACAGGGAGGCTGGTGCCCACCACACTCGGTCACTTGACTTCTTTGTTCTGCCTTCCCTGACTCTTTCGCTTGGTTAAAAGGTTCACAGGCCCGACTTCGGTGTTGGGGAGAGAGGTGTGCAGGTCAGCGGCGGCACCTGGGGATGCTGCATGGTACTCCTGATGGTCAGCATTCAGTTTCTGGGGACAGTCAGGTTATCAGGTGTTGCTTCACGGCATGAGAAATGGAGCAGATCCCTCGGCAGGGAGCAGCTTGCTCTCTGTCTCTTTAGAAGTACCCATTTCTAGTTGCCTGTTAGTCCTCAGTGTGCTGACTTTTACATGGGGATGTGAAGGTCATCTTGGGGGAAATCCTTTGAGAAGTAAGAAAATGAATTCGACCAAATCCTGTCCCTGCTCTCCCCACAAACACACACGTTTTTCTCTCTAGACTCTATAAGGAATGAGAAAAATCTTGTGAAGACGGCAGATGTCCCTGTGCAACTGGGTTTTCTACACAATAGTTCTGGACCCTGGCTGCCCCCTAAGGCCACACATGCTGGGCTCCGCAGGAGACGGGGTGGGGTTTGCAGAGGGGGCTTGCAAAAAAAGCACCACCTTGGTAAGGGGCAAGAGTGAGGATCCTAGGTGGACGCTCACGGAGATGTCATTGACATGTCCTTCTAAATCCAGGTCAGCCCTCCCTTGTCTTTCACCTCAAGCTGGAGGATCTAAGGTCATGGTCATGCAAGGAACTGCCTGCCTGACCGGCCTGTCATTCCTGAGCCCCCTGAGGACAGGGCCAGGTGTCCAGTGAGAAGTAGGAGTACGGCGGTCGTCCAACAGGAAAACGTTTTGTGAACCTTGGTATCTCTCATTGGAAAAGCTTTTCGTGCCATCTAAAGCAGACCTGCTCAAACCTTTTTTGACCACAACATACAGTAAAATGTACTTTAAATAATGATTCCCACAGGTGTATACCCACACCTGTGTCTCAAAGAAGTGACACAGGAAGCAGGTTCCAGGAAGCAGACATCATCCTTAACAAAAGCAGTGTGCTTGGATTTTTCTCTTCAGTTCTCTTTCATTAAGGAAAGAATCGATTATAGCCTTAATATGAACCGTGCATTCAGACATCCTCTGTTCTAATCGTCTTGTAATATGCTAGCCACAGAGTCCAGAATTTTGCATCCCACTAATTGACAAACACTGATTCCAGGCACGATAATGTCCCCGAGTTATGTCTTCAGGAACTGTGTGAAGCATTGAACAACTCCAATATCTAAGCAGGCTGATTGTATAGCAGTTTTTAGGCAAAAGTCTAGAATGAGGATCTCTAGGTTTGTGGATTTCAGAGAGAATAAAGTTGAAGTTGTTCTAGACTGACTGTCTTGTGGTTTAGAGACTGTTGGCTGTGGAGATGTTCTGTTTGGGGAGCATGCTTGTCAGAACGCCTTCCCAGGACTCTGGAAGCTTCCCAGGGAATGGGCTCCAAGAGACCTTCGAGGTGACATGTGGGGAGTGGATAAAGGCGAGGACATGAGTTTGTTGGTTCTTCTGGGTACCTAGAACCATACTTTCAGAAGTAAGCCCTCACGTGCTACGTTCTGAGGGGGGCAAGGGAATAGCGGAGTCACTTAAAGGGTCAACTAGGACACTCTATTGGTCGGTTAGCCCAAAAGAAATGCCAGGTTTGGCTTTCTTGGACCATCTTTCCGTGCCTGGGGGTCACAGCCCACTGCATGACTGCCCCCTGATGGTCACCAACTCTGCCAGGTTGGGGCTGACCTGGGTTCACACCTGGTTCTTGAGCTATCTCCGAGAGACCCTTCACCTAAACCTCTTACCTCTGTGTTCCTCAATTTTAATATTGGCCAGAAGGGACCAGAAGGAGTAAGGACCATGTATTCATCTCATGAGCTATCTTAGAGGCTCTGTGTGGGCTTCCATCCCCCGGTGTGAGGCTTCAACAAGTCACTAGACAGATAAAGACACAGGACCAGAGAGGACTGAGTGACCCACTATCCTGTAGTAAATAACAGGGCAGAGCCAGCAGGGGCTCCCCCGCCAACTCATCTATTCCATGGTTCCCCTCAGATAATGGGTCCCCGCAGCGCCACCTTCTGGCCGCACTGGGCACCGCACCACAAGTCCTGGGTAGAGCCGGTGTCCCAGGGACTAAATAAAGTCCAACATGTCCTGTTTTCTCCCCATCTCTGCAGGGTGTGTGGGCAGAGGGGCCTCTCTTTCTTTAGCTGTCCCAGGCTGTCATATCGTTACAAGCAGGGCCTTCGCAGGTCAAAGTGGGTGGGCCTCCAGACAGTGGGCATGCCGGTCGATGCCTTCCTTTGAGCCCTGATGGCCAAGAGAGGGGGGCGGCGCCCTCCTGCCGCACGCACTGCTGTTCCCGCTCAGCCCACAGCTGCCACCGGGTCCTCTCACGTTCATTCCTCTCCCGCTCCATCCTGTGTCCCACCTCGAAGGAGCAAACCAGCCGACCCTGGCTCCAGACCCTGGCTCGACCTGCTTCTCTGCTCCATTTATCCCAAAGCCCCCCCCAGGTCTCCCCCCTTTGAACGCCCTCCAGCTGTCTGGTGGCTCTCCCTCTCACCCCTGCCTCTCCCGTTGTCACTCCTCCTGCTGCTGCATTTCACAGGGCCGGTCGCCCAACTGTCTGGCCTACTGTCTTCCTCCTCTGGGGCCACCCTCTCCCTGCTGAAGCCTCCCCAGGCTGCCAGGTCTGTCTGCAGGCCCACAGGACCGGGATGGCAGAAGACTGGGGCTCCAGCCCTGCGCTCTTTTCCAGTCTCTGCTTCTAGACGTCACCCAGCCCCATTGCTCTACCTACAGCCCATTGCTTGCCGAGCCCAGTTCCTAGCGGGGCCTTAGGAAGTGGCTTTTGGGTCTGAAATCCGAATCTTCCCATGATGGAAGAAGCATCTAGCCGGATGAGATCTTGGGCCTGGTTTTTCCTTCTCTCTTGTTCCACTTGTGATGTTTGTAAGTGAAGCCCTGGGACCAGGGACTTCCTGTCCTGTCCGTGTAAATCAGGGCAGCCCCTGCTCCCTGGGGGCCTGCTTGTGTGAGAGGACAGGGCGGAGGGTTGGGGGGCCCTGGGGGGAGGGGAGGGGGGAGGGGCCTGGGCAGGCGAAGGACACCTGGCTGGGGATGGGGCGAGGCGCACCAGGTGCGGCGGGGGCGTGGGAGGGGGGCTCGGGCGGAGTTTAGGGCCCCAGGGCAGGTGCCCGCCCGCCCTGACGCCCGTCTCACCGCCCCCGCAGCGGCCTTCACCATGATCGGCACCTCCACGCACCTGTCCGACCAGTGCTCACAGTTCGCCATCCCGTCCTTCTGCCACTTCGTGTTCCCGCTGTGCGACGCGCGCTCCCGGGCGCCCAAGCCCCGCGAGCTGTGCCGGGACGAGTGCGAGGTGCTGGAGAGCGACCTGTGCCGCCAGGAGTACCGCATCGCGCGCTCCAACCCGCTCATCCTCATGCGGCTGCAGCTGCCCAAGTGCGAGGCGCTGCCCCTGCCCGAGAGCCCGGACGCGGCCAACTGCATGCGCATCGGCATCCCCGCCGAGAGGCTGGGCCGCTGTGAGTCCCTGCTGGCCGCGGCCGCGCCTGTTCCAGCCCCGTGGGGCGGTCCCTGCTGGCCGCGGCTGCTCCAGCTCCAGCTCCGTGGGGCGGTCGCGGGGGCTTTGGGGTCCTCCCGCTGCGGGCGCGCAGCCGCTGGGCACCTGCTGCCTTAGGGACTGGCGTGAGTCCCTACGTCGGTGGGTTTCAGACTCCGCTCCTCTAAGGTGGGCGGCAGCTGCGTGCCCGCTGCAAAAGGCTGTTAGCAGCGTGAGCAGAGGCAGGGCCAGCTTCCACGCTTGCCCTGGGGTCCCTGAGCATCTCTCCTCTCTGACGAGGTCAGGGTTGCTGCCCCTTGAAGGGGAACGCGGGGCGGCGGGGGGGGGGGGGGCACCCAGGGAAGAGACCGGCTTTCTCCCAGGCTCGGGACTCTCTTCACTTCTCTGGTGAGGCTGGGGCTTCTCAGAGCCCACAGACCTCCTTACTGGGGCAGTCAGAGCCTGGCCTCTGGGCTCCTGGCTCGCGTCCGGATCTCGGCTGCAGGGCCCACTCCAGGTGGCCTTGGACACGTTGCCTAAATACGTTTCCTCATACTGCACGGGGATAATAACTGCCAACCTCAGAAGATGGAATGTAGATTAAATGAGTTTATCTTTAGAAGGTGCTCAGAATGGTGCCTGCTCACGGTAAGCTCCACAAAACTGCTGTTGAACACACTCACGCCCCGGGTCTGGCTCCAAGAGGGGCCTGGGATTCTGCCGTGGGCTGCGGAGATGCACGTGGTACCCTCCCTGGGCAGCAAGCGGGTGTCTGAGGTCGTGGGTTGACCTCCTCGTTCTGCAGTGGAGGTGCCTTGCGGGCCCCAGAGGTGCTCTCACGATAGTGGTATAACTTCGGATGGGTTTTCTTCCCCACTTGTGTCCCCGGATGCCCCCACGCCCCGCAAACTTAACTGGTGGGCTTGGGGCTGCATGAAGTCATTCCTTTTCAATGCCGCTTTTCTTGGAAGTCAAATCGTTTGGTCTTCTGGAAATTCCAGTGTGGGCACATGCAGGCAAAGTGGTGGTGGTGTTCCTTTCTGGAAGAGTTGGAGAGGGGTGCTCTGGGCCCCCCCTCCCCAGGAGGGCTGCTTCCCCTTCACGGTCGGGCCCCCTCACGCATCTTTCTCTCGCAGACCATCAGTGCTACAACGGTTCGGGCATGGATTACAGAGGGACGGCGAGCACCACCAAGTCGGGGCACCAATGCCAGCCGTGGGCCCTGCAGCTGCCCCACAGCCACCACCTGTCCAGCGCGGACTTCCCCGAGCTCGGAGGGGGGCATGCCTACTGCCGCAACCCCGGAGGGCAGATGGAGGGCCCCTGGTGCTTCACGCAGAATAAAAACGTACGCATGGAACTGTGTGACGTACCCTCTTGTAGTATGTATTCTCTCTCTCTCTTTTTTTTTAAAGCATTAACTGTTGCGTGCACTTTGTGATGGCTCGGGCCCCAGGGTGCTGGCGGCTCCAGCGCCTCCCCCATTACTGGTTTTAAGTAAAGCCGTTGCCTGTTCTAGAAGTACTCCCTGGCCATGATGGGACGTTTCAAATTAGAGAAAAGTCTGAGGAGTCATGTGCATCTCACCCCAAATTTCACCACGTGGTGGAGACTGCTGTTTAGGTTTTGGGGCCCCTCCGCCAGCCCTTTTCCTGTGTGTGGTCCTGGGATGGTCACTCAGGCATCTGGTTTCTCCATCAACATTGTCCCATAATGTTTCCCAATGTTGGTGAACGTGCTTCCTGCCGCGGCCACAGCCCTCGGCCTGGCACCTGGCACTGGGGACATGACACCTCCGGCCCTCCCTTGCCTCCTGCTGCACCAGCTTGCACGGGTGGACGAGGCAGAGCGAGGAAGAACAGAACTTCAGTCTTGTAACCAGTTTCCCTGCAAAGTGTTTGTTAAACTACGAACGGGAGCAGAGAGTGCAATTAAGGGTTGCAAACTTTACAGGCGTTCCTATTTCTATATGGGGACCATTTACCTTTCGCCAGTTCCCACTGGCCTGGGTCCCCGAGAGAAGGTTGGCTGCCTTCTGAGTCTTACATTTTGGACCCTGGAGGGAGTGGGTTGCTGGAACAGTACCGAGAACAGATGGATGAGGAGAGATTAAGGGTGAAGCAAAGCCAGGCTCGCCATCCCCCCGCCAACCTCCTCCTGGTGGCCCCGGGCCGGGCGAGCCTCCACCTGCAGATGCGAGCTGTGGAAACTGGCATCCCTTACCTCGTGGGAGTAGAATTGGGCAGTTCCAAATTTGCCGCTCCTCTCAACTCAGCACAGATCTTAACACGGATCTTTAAGAATGTGTGTTCACTGCAGGACTAAATTTTAAGAACGAGCATGTCCGGAGATTATCATAAAGCTACTTCATGGAATGCTACAGTTTTCTAAAAAAATTTCCTGCAAGGAAGGATGTCCATGATGACCTGTTAGGGAAAGGACGTTGTGGGGGAATAGCTGTGTTATCCCTGCTTGCTTTTCCTCCCTCCAGCCCCCTCTGTCTGCATCCCCCCTCCCTTCCCTTCTCTGTCTCTTTCTTTGTAAAGGAAAGGTGTGTGCCTGTGTGTGGGAGCTCACATAGGCACCTACCTGTTATGGAGGAAGTTTTGGAACGATACACACCAAACTTTTAGCCGTGATTTCCCATGGCCTACAGAAATGTTAAAACAGAATATGCTTTCACAATGAGCAGTTATTAACTTTGTAATTAAAAATAAATCAGAACATTAAAAATACATATGCTATTTGATCTGGCAGTTCTAGGAATATCTTATATTGCAAAAAGCTTTGCGCTTCGAGGGCAGAAATGCTAAGCATTTGTATTGCGGGCTCGCTTTTAGCAGCTAGGTAAGAAGCAGGTTGATTGCTCCCAGCAGGGGTCAGATGATGACCGAGACACATCCACATCCGTAATGGGCATTGCATGCGGCTCCCGGGGGATGCCTGGAGCTGTCTCTTCCTTGTGGAACCTTGTCTCAGATGTATTCTTCTGCTACAAAACCAGCAGTCGGGAAATAATGGAGGCTATGATTGCATTTAAAAGGAATTCTATTTAAAATTCTATGCTAAAGAACTCTGTGAAACTATTGCTTCTGTATGTCAAGATAGCTGAAGTTGTTTACTTCGTGCTCACCTTAAACTGGACATAGAAAATCGGGCCAACACCAGCCTATTAACAGTGGTATAGTCCTTGGTAAATGGGCCATTAGGCATAGTCACTGTGCTATAATGTTGCAGTTGTTAATAAGCGTGGTCTCTGTTGGTGATTTTGAAAAGATAATGATGAAATAAATGGTTGCACAGATGTTTGGACGGTGCTCAGATCTCTGACCTGGACCTGAGGGGCATGGAATCTCCCCAGAGAAATGACCCAGAGCCTCCACTGCCCCTGAGGCTTCTAGAACATCTGCCTCGAGGGTGGGGCCAGGGGGGTTCTCTGGTGTTATGTGATTTCATCTGCAGCAGGGTGCGGGGCGTGGCGTGGGGCTGTTGGATCAGACAGGCAGACACTGCATTTGGGACAGTGCTGCAGCCCAGCATGCCCCCTCTGCCTGTCTGGGAGTCCTGTAGAGGGAGACGGAGAATTGCCTCTTGCTGTGAAAATCGTAAAGCTATCTAGAAGCTTCAATCTGGACATCTTACCGCCTCATTTCCTCTCACGCTTATGGCCCTGGGGCATATAACTGCCTTGGGTCAAACTCACTGGCTACCGGTGGTCTTTTAAATCAAATGCATTTTGAATTAGTATCTTAAATGAGTATGTGTTCATTATACACAAAATGTGGAAAAACCTAAAATGTTGCAGGAAGTGTCTTTTCTCATCCCAATACCTTGACTATTACTACTGCAAGAGCCTTAGCGTTGGTGGGTTTTTTGAGCCGTGTGTTCCGATTGATTCCTTGGGGGCGGTTTTGGATTGTGTCTCCCAGCTGTGTAGTGGGAGGTGTGTTTTTCAGTATGTTACCCTTTCTTAGGTTTGGCGTGCCATTTCGCCCCTTTGTGCAACTCATGGGACCGTCCCCTTGTGCTTGAACATTGCAGTTGGGGGAGGGAGTAGACTGGCGGAGAACTTGGAGTTGGAAGGGGGGATGGTTTTTAAAACATTGTGAACCTTGCCGTTCACAGGTCCCCAGCACAGCAGCAGGATGGGAATTCTGTACATATTGGTTCCGAGCATCGCGATTCCCTTGGTCATCGCGTGCCTTTTCTTCCTGGTCTGCATGTGCCGGAACAAGCAGAAGGCCTCTGCGTCCACACCTCAGCGGCGGCAGCTGATGGCCTCGCCCAGCCAGGATGTGGAAATGCCTCTCATCAGCCAGCACAAGCAGGTCTCCTGCACCTCCAGACGAAGCCCCGACCTGGAGATCTCTTGCCCCCGCCCACCCCTGCATTCGGGTTCTTGACTTACTCGATACACGACACATAACCATCTTGAACTGCCCTTTGTTTTCCCGCATCCTCTAAGACATGTCAGGACATTGTGTCCTTAGAAAGGAAGTGGTAGGCGTGTTGGAATCCCCCGTCCCAGAGTCTAGGCTTCTCCCTCCACCCAGACCGGTGCAGTAGCCCAAAGGCGTCGTCCTGCATCTGCAGGGCTGCCGCTCTCCCCACAGGAAAGGGGCTCGGGTTGGTCTACCGCACGAGGGCCCGGCTGTCTCTTGTAGGGGATGGGGGCCTGTTTCCTGGTCAGTTTGGAGTTGGGTTGGTTTTGCTTTGCTTTGCTTTTCAGGGAAGGGTGGAGCTGCAGACTTAGAGTGGAGGTAGGATAGGCCACCCCCTCCCCCACCCCGAGAGCTCTTAGGACAGCGAGAACACCCCAAGATACGGCACAGGAGAGAGTCTGTCCCGGCCTGCTGGGCTTACGGGAAGGGGCATTTACATTACTTGCAAGCTTTGGGGGAAAATCAGTCCCGTCTGGGCTCTGAAGGGGATCTTCAAGGTGGTCGGGGGAGAGTGGACTCGGCTCTGTAGCCAGAAGTCGCTGCGTGTTTGCTGGGGGCTGTGGGGGTCAAGGGGAAGGAGATGCAGGACCCCGTGCATCCGGGAGCCTCTGAGCAGGACCGGGCAGGACACACAGAAGAGGCGGGAAGTTCGGATTGATTTCAGCCTGTGGTGCTTCTGTCACAATGTATCTAATCAAGAAGAAGCAGTGAGATGGGCCCACTGAGGAACAGCTGGGAAAAAGCCAGCCTAGGCTCCAAAAGTGGCAGGAATCGGGGGAAGCGCACGGCAGGGTTCAAGAGAAACACGGTGGTGGGGGACGCAGCTGGGAGAGTCCCGGGGAGCCTCCGGGACAGTGGAGCACAGCGTGGCTGTGTGTGTGTGTGCTTGAGTGTGAGCAGGTGTGCATTCACACCCTGCGATGGTGTCTCAGGAGTATTTGCGGGATATACTTTGCAGCCTGGTTGGGACCCGTTGAAGTTTTTCAGGCAGCCTCACGGGGTAGGAGCATGTTTAAGAGCAGAGAGTGGGGTGGAGGGCAGGCTGAGCCTGGGGTGGGCAGGACTGGGGGTCCTCTGCTGGGCCGTGCTAGCGGGCGGCCCTGGGACTGCCCTCCAGGCTCCCCTCCCAGCTGCCCGGCTTGTCCTTCCCCTGCTGTGGGGACAGAAGTGTTTCACTGGGGCTTTTCTTGTTGGCAGGCCAAGCTCAAGGAGATCAGCTTGTCGTCGGTGAGGTTCATGGAGGAGCTCGGGGAGGACCGGTTTGGGAAGGTCTACAAAGGCCACCTGTTTGGCCCGGCCCCGGGGGAGCAGAGCCAGGTCGTGGCCATCAAGACACTGAAGGACAAAGCGGAGGGGCCACTGCGGGAGGAGTTCCGGCATGAGGCCATGCTGCGGGCTCGGCTGCAGCACCCCAACATAGTCTGCCTGCTGGGGGTGGTGACCAAGGAGCAGCCGCTCAGCATGGTGTTCAGCTACTGCTCGCACGGGGACCTCCACGAGTTCCTGGTCATGCGCTCGCCGCACTCGGACGTGGGCAGCACGGACGACGACCGCACGGTGAAGTCCGCCCTGGAGCCCCCCGACTTCGTGCACGTCGTGACGCAGATCGCCTCGGGCATGGAGTACCTGTCCAGCCACCACGTGGTCCACAAGGACCTGGCCACCCGCAACGTCCTCGTGTATGACAAGCTGAGCGTGAAGATCTCGGACCTGGGGCTGTTCCGCGAGGTGTACTCGGCCGACTACTACAAGCTGATGGGGAGCGCACTGCTGCCCATCCGCTGGATGTCCCCTGAGGCCATCACGTACGGCAAGTTCTCCGTGGACTCGGACATCTGGTCGTACGGCGTGGTCCTGTGGGAGGTCTTCAGCTACGGCCTGCAGCCCTACTGCGGCCACTCGAACCAGGACGTGGTGGACATGGTCCGCAGCCGGCAGGTGCTGCCTTGCCCGGACGACTGCCCCGCCTGGGCGTACGCCCTGATGATCGAGTGCTGGCACGAGGTCCCCAGCCGGCGGCCCCGCTTCAAGGACATCCACAGCAGGCTCCGGGCCTGGGGCAACCTGTCCACCTACAACAGCTCGGCGCAGACCTCGGGGGCCAGCAACGCCACGCAGACCAGCTCCCTGAGCACCAGCCCCGTCAGCAACGTCAGCAACGCCCGCTACGGGGGCCCCAAGCAGAAGGCCCAGCCCTTCCCGCAGCCCCCGTTCATCCCCATCAAAGGCCAGATCAGGCCCATGGTGCCCCCTCCCCAGCTCTACATCCCCGTCAATGGGTACCAGCCAGTGCCGGCCTACGGGGCCTACCTGCCCAACTTCTACCCGGTCCAGATCCCCATGCCGATGGCCCCGCAGCAGGTGCCTGCCCAGGTGGTCCCCAAGCCTGGCTCCCACCACAGCGGGAGCAGCTCCACCAGCACTGGCTACGTCACCACCGCGCCCTCTAGCACGTCCATGGCTGACAGGGCAGCCCTGCTCCCGGAGGCCACCGAGGACGCGCACAACGCCCCGGGGGATGCGGCCCAGAGCCCCGTGCAGGAAGCGGAGGAGGCGGAGGACGGCTCTGTCCCGGAGACCGAGCTGCTGGGGGACAACGACACTCTGCAGATGGACGAGGCCGAGGTCCAGCTGGAAGCCTGAGGGGCACGGGGCCGCCGGGCACTCGGGGGGGCTTGAGCGCCGGGCGCCGGGCCGGGGGCGCTGGTGTGCACTCTCACTGTGCGACGTCTACTCCTCTGTGGCCCTCCGGTGCGCAGAGCTGCCGACCGGGCCACTGGTGTTTGGAGGGCCTGGGCAGGTGGGGGTGGGGGCCCAGCAGGATGCACGGTGACCCCCTGCGCTGCCCGCATTTCCTGAGGGACATGGGCAGTGAGCGGCGCCTGCGCTTTGCAGGAAAGTAGGTGCCATCTTCCCTCCACCTTGCGTCTGGATCGGATGTGGGGCAGCTTTGAGATTCCCGGCGGCTGGCCTGTTTGAGGATGGAGGAGACGTGCCTTCACCCTGCCGCCCCCGCCAGGGACAGTCTCCCCGCCGCCACCACCGCCCAGGATTCACGGGAACAGGATGCTGGCTCCCTCCAGGGTCCCGTGAGCACGGGGCTTCTGAGACGGGAGTTCTCTGTGCCTTCCGTGAAAATGTGCCTTAAAAGAAACCAATGCGATTTTGTATTTTTTTGTGAAATGATTTTAATTATCCTGCATGTGTATTTTGCCCACTTTTCTGGAATTCAGGGGAAAGCGTTTCTTGGGGTTGGAATGTTAGGAGCACTGTTGTACAGAGCACAGTATTGTTATTTTGTTTCTTTAGAATCATGTACAGACCTGAAATGTAATTTATATGGTTGTGTATGCCATTTTCACTGATGTATTGTGAGCTTAAGTAATTTAACTGTTTACGTTACCCACTTTGGGACGCCACCTGATTGTATTTTGGTTTGCTTGTGTTCGTACCAGATGTAGGCGAGGTCCGTTCATTTCACAGCTGGTGGGAGAGAAGGCTCACAGGCCGCACACCGAGAGATCTCACTTGTAACTCCCATACCTGGTGTATCCAATAAAGTGAAACAGAACTTTGGGTCGGCTCTCTGCAGGGTATGAGCACGTCAGGCAGCCGAGGTGCCACGTGACCGAACAGCGACGGTGTGGGCCGCGTGCTTGCCGTGGGCTTGGGGGTCTTGTCCGGGACCCGCGACTCCGTCTGAGTGTGGATCTACACTGGCGGGCAAATGATGGAAACACGCCCCATTGCTTCTCTGTTAGGGTCTCAGAGGTGAATTCGTTGCAGATGATGTGAAGTTGGTCTTTGGTTTTAACCTTCCTCCTCTGAGGTCCCAGGGCCCCTGACAGTTTCGGACCTGGAGCCCGGCCCTGGAGCAGGGCTGGGGTCTCGAGAGGCCGTGAGCACGAATGGGCCACCTTCACCACCCGCCCAGGGCCGCCTGTGTCTCTGCTCCCTTGGCACTTCATCTGAACCCCGGGCACCCCAGGGGCCGGGGCTCCCCTGCAACACAGCCTAAGCGGGGAGAGACCCAGAGGAGCTCCTGCCAGCAGCAAGGCCCCCAGCGCCAGCCGAGGAGTCTGCTGGTGCTGACTGGAGGGGGCCCACGGCACTGGGGCTGGCTCTGCTCCCAGGCAGGTCGTGGGGGGCGGAGGGGGCCGAGAGTGCCCGTTCCTGTGCTAGATTCTTACAGGTGCCCAGCTGGTGCTGATGCTTCTGCGCTCAGGGTCCTGGGCGAACCACCCATGCCCAGCACTGACGATCCTGATCATGTAGGACCTCAGGTCATCCTGAACCTCAGGGCTGGCCCGTGCGCCCCTTGCCCACGGCTTTGGCGTAATGCTGCTCACGCGTACAGCTGCATAGGCCGATAAAGAACTCACATGTCTGAATGTGTATCCTGAAACCGGGGGGACTCTCCTGTGCTTGGCAGAGGAAGCAGCGTGATCGGGGTCGGGACGGGAGCCCCCCGGAGGCCCGCTCCTGGCCAGGGTGGGCCACGCTGCATAGTTGAAGAGCTCGGGGTTAAATGGAGCTACTTCTCATTTCCACTGATCGGAAAGAGGAACTTAATCTTATCTCTCATTTGGTGCACCTGATGGTTTAACCGTTGGGTTGGCACCTGAGAGTGGAAAATGGGAACTAGCCACCTGGCTGCCCTCTCCGTGGGCACGGCCACCGCCTCGGCTTACCGCCCGGACAGGGACCCGGGGATCCTGTTCGCAGCACCGTGCAGTCCCCGGCAGAAGTCCTGCAGAAACGTTTGCAGGGTTTTTTGCAGAGCGGGAGAGGTTTTGATCTGGGGGATTTTGCTCTCTGGCTCAATATAGCACTTGTTTGCTGCAGATCCTTCTGTGAAGTCCTGCATCTGCAGGAAGATCACTCCGTTTCTTTTTTTTTTTTTTTTTTTTTTTTAAGATTTTTATTTATTTTTTGACAGAGAGAGAGAGAGACAGCGAGAGAGGGAACACAAGCAGGGGGAGTGGGAGAGGGAGAAGCAGGCTTCCCTGCCGAGCAAGGAACCTGATGCAGGGCTCGATCCCAGGACCCTGGGATCATGACCTGAGCCGAAGGCAGACACTAAACGGCTGAGCCACCCAGGCGCCCCTGATCACTCCGTTTCTGAAGCTCGTTGAACCGTGACTTCGTCGGGATGCTCCCGAACAACGGACCTCAGAGCCGAGTGGCAGGGCTCAGATCAGCACCACGCAAGCCGTCCCCCGGCCGCGTGCCCTGTCCACCCCACAGAGGGAGACTGCCACCACTCCTGAGCGGCTCAGGTAAGTGTAATTAGTTTAATGGAGCCACACGAAGGCACCAATAGCATTTGCAGTCCTGATGTTTTTTGATAAACGAGCCCGATTGAAACAGTCTGTCAGAGCAGAGGCTAGCTTTTCTGTACTAATTTTGGAGAGTTTGGCTAAATGCCCACCGTATACAGCAGCTCCCCCTCCGCAGCCAGGAAGCTTCTGGCCTCTCTCCACACGGAAGCGTTGGTTAAATAGGCTCCCTTTGCATTTAGGTTTATCCTCGAAATTCAGTGTTGGTGCCTATTTGGGGGCGACTTTGTTAAAACGGATCTTACACAGACGTCGTTCCTGTGCGAGATTCTTACAGGAACGTTTAAAACCTTTCCCGAGGTGAGCTTTTACGAAGGAGGTTGTGTCCGAGTGAACTGAGGTCCGGGTCCCATCTGGAAACCTCACCACCACGAGCCAGGGTGAGCTTGGCAAGGTCCGTGCTGCTCCCACCTCGCCCCCTCCTCCCCCTCATCAGTCACCCAAGTAGTGGAGACTAAGGACTTGCTGGCCTGGAGCTTCGTGAGCACACAGCGATTGGCGCTTGAAACAGGAGTGACGCTCTGTCTAGCTGGAGGGAGCGTGGATGGAGCCCAGCTGTCACTCCGACGGAGAAGGACATGAGCCCGGGCTCATGGGTTCACGCTTCAGACAGTAGCGCTGTTCCAATACTGTGTTTCTTTTTCGCTTTGGTTTCACTCAATTACTGCACAGTGAATTCCTTTCTCACCCTGGCGAGACCCACAGCATTTTGTAACAGGGACGTCATTCTGGGCTCCAGAGAAGGCACTTGCCTTTCCTTCAGGTTAAGATCTTGAGGCTCCCTCAGTCTCCGCTGGACTATCACTTTTTTTTTTTAGCAACTTCATTGTGCTGTAATTTACTCCCATAAAGTTCAGCCACTCCAAGTGTACAATTCAGTGATTTTCAGTAAATTTGCAGAGTGTGCAGACTTCACCCTAACCTAATTTTACTGCCCTCACACAGATCCTTCATGCTTGTCAGCCCTGAGCTATCTGCTCTGTTTTCTGTCTCAGTGGATTTGCCTTTTCTGGACATTTTATGTAACTGGAATTATACAATATGTAGCATTTTGCTTCTGGCTTCTTTCAGCGAACAAAACGAGATTCATCCATCTTGTAGTGCATTACCAGAAGTTCATTTTATTGCTGCATAGTATTCCATTATATGGATACACTGTATTTGTTTATTCCTTCATGTGTCCATGGACGTTTGAAATTTTTCAGTTTTTGGATATTCTGAATACTGCTGCTATGAACATTTGCACAGGTTCATATGTGGACACGGGTTTTCATTTCTCTCAGGTAGGTTCCTAGGAGGGGAATTGCTGGGTCATAGGGTAAATCAGTGATCTTTCTAAGAAATTTCCCAAACTCTTCTCCAAAGAGGCTGCACCATTTTACCTTCCCACCAGCAAACACTGATGACTAAAGTTTCAACGCCTCTTCGCCAGCCTCGTTATCTTCAGTTTGTTTTGTTTTCCTTGGCTTTAATGAGAGCCAACCACTTTCAAGAATATTAAAAGAAAGCATCACTTAGATGAAAGAAAGGGTTGAAGGTATAGGGCAAGTCCTGTGGGATGGTATATCGGTTCCCCCTAAACGCCCTTCACCTATGTGTTCATATGGTCGTTCTACAAATACTTCTCAAACATGTCTTGTTGGCTGGATTCAGTGGTGAACCGGACAGGAAACATTCCCACTTTCTCAGGAGGAAAGTTACTAAACAAGAAATACTGTGAGAACAAGCTAAATCTTCCCGGGGTACAGTCCCTGCCATTTGATGATGCCTTGCGCAGAACCCAGCTGGGGCAACCGACGAGGGTCCCTCAGGTATCATTAGATCCGGTCCCTGATTTGCAAGTGATGAAGGACAGAAGCCTCCCCCTCCATCACGAGCACGCTGGCGGGTGGGTGCCCACCGTCTTCCAGAGCTTGTGAAGACTGTAGGTTCCTGGGATCTCTCTGTGGAGGCTCCGCTTTTGTCTAGAGACCCCAGCATTCCCTGGATCTCAGAACATGGTGGCAGGGCCCAATCCTGGGGCCCCAGGCCCCCCAGACCTGCCTGTGAATGTGGTGGGGAAGTCACATCTTTATTTTCACTAACCTCTGAGTGAAATGTAACATTTCCTCTTACCATAAATGTAAGGAAAACCCAAGAAGTATTCTTCGCACTCACGGCTGGCTGCTAGTGAGACTTGTGTCTTCTCCCAAACCTCTGCCGTGTGGCAAATGCCCCAATGTTTGGTCTCGCTCATGACTGCTCCAAGATTATACCCATCAGCAGGCCTGCTGCGGAATCCTGTTACTGAGTGAATACAGGAACACGTGTATCCCATCCTAACTTGGTTTTAAGAAATGCTTTATCATTTCAATATAGATGTTTTCTGTATAATTGGAGTGTTTCATTTTCTGCATTAAAAGGGACCCAAGTGCAAAGGGGTCTGTCTGTGGTGCAGAAGAGATTAGGGGCCTGTCCTTATGGCTCCTCTCCCGAGACCACCCCACCATGCCCCGTGCCCGGTCCTCCCAGGAGGTCCTCCTCCGCCTGCCTGGGCTGCCTGCCCCCAGGCCCCAGGCCAGCCTCCCCGACACCTGCCTTTCCCTCGGCTGCTTTGACCCGGGCCAGAGGGAGGAGGAGGTGAGGGCGCACCGTGACTGGGCCTCCGTGGTCCTACTCTCTCAAGCTGATGCCAAAGCGCATGTCAAGGAAACCCAACGCGAAGAAGCAGGAGCTGAATAGGAGCGCAAAATGGCTCTGCAATTTTTTTTGCAATCATCAGAGTTGTTGCCTTTTCACATCTGTGCTCACAGGCTCCTGTGGTAGAATAGATGTTCAGTGTGCGCCCCCCTGTCCCTGAAGGGGGCAGAGGAGCTTCAGGCTCCTGGAGGCTCCATCTGCAAGGTCCCTGTCTCACAGGGAGAGCTTGGCTTTTCCTTTTCTCGCAGGTAAATGTTCTTGGAGTTTTAATTACTATCCAACAAGAGTACATTTCTAGTTACTTCAAAGAGCCCTCCGTGTGGATTTCCTTAGCATAAGAGAAAAGTCATGGTGTGCAGTGATCTAAGAAGACCTGGGTTGATTCTGTGGGTCCTAGAAACATGCATATTCAGGGCATTTATTCTCTTAATAAGTCTCATTAACTTGATTATACCTGGGGGGGGGGGCATTTTTTGCTAAAAGAACGAAGCATGGAAACCTGATATGAGGAAGGAAAACAAGAGTGCTTAGTGGAAAGCTCTGCTCTGGATCTACGACCATTAACACGGTTACCCCAAGCATGTGTGGATCGAACTGTGGGTGACACGTTCTGTCCCACCTGCAATGGGCCACAGAAACCACACAAGACAGGCTCCAAGCTGACCCGAGGCGAGATCTTTAGATTATTCCGTGACAGACGCTGGTGGCAGCCTGCAGCTCCCTCGACTGGAGCGAGCGGGTCAGGCAAAGAACCAGGGGGTTCCAGCAGATGGACCCCGAAGCCACACACGTCCTCAAATTGTGTGTGACGCAAGTGACACACAGTCTGTCCTTCATCACTTGCAAAGACACAATACTCGGGTGTCTGAAGAAGACCCAGCAGCCTGGAGGGAGACTCCTTGCAAGGCAGGACGGGGCAGTCTAAATAATCTGGTCTTTACTCACCAAATGTGCCTCTAAGAAATAACTGTGACCAAGAAGCCTCTAAAAAGGTTTGTCTTCCAAGTTCCTTTCCTTGTGACCAGTGACGGCTCTTCCCCTCGCTTTCGTTGGAAACAAAACCAAGCAGGTGTGTAGCCACACAGACGTCCGCTCATGCAAGACAGAATAACAGAAAACCGAGACGTTCGCTGTAGTAACAACGTACATCCCTCCCTACAAACTGTGAATTTCCCGTTCACAAGGCTGGGGGGTCAGAATCACGGGGAGTGGCAGAAAGAGACGGGTAGTGAGCAGTTTTGATTTTTATGGGGACAGGAAGCCAGTGTTACCCCACAGGGTTAAGCTGTGCAGGGGCATGGTGTCCTTGCAGCAGAGCTGTGAGCCCCCCGAGGGCAGCTGAGCTGGGGGCCCGTCCCAGCCTGGGGTGTCCTCTGCCTCTCCTGGCCAGTCAAGGGGGCTCCCCAACCCACGGACCAAGATGCAACTCTGACAATGGCCACTAGAGGCCACTAGAAAATAAACTAATCAGTCCATTGAGCTCCTTCTGTATCTGCCTAAAAATAATTTCGGTTCTCAGGCAGAATAAAAGGACAGGGCAGGGCAGCTCCTTGCTGCACCCACGTAAGTGTGGGGGGCATAAATATAAATATCAGTCAGTGGAGAAAACTGTGTTCCAGGGACCTCTCTGACCGCAGATCGGTTCCCTCCTGCAAAGGGGGGATTCCAAGAGGTGAAGTCCCCAAGGCAGGGATTTTCTCCCTCTAACGGCTGCCTCCCCAGGGCTTTGTTGGGGGCAGACTCCGTACATTTGGAGCCAGAAGGGAATCGCTGGAGGCAGCAGAGGGAAGATGTGGCCATTTCACCCTGCGATGCCCAGCGTGACCCTCAGTAAGGGGTTTAACGACTTCTTCCCAATCACGCGTCAGGACAGACGGCAGTGAGGACCTGGAATGAGGATGTCACACCTCCCCTTTGCTAAGAAGTCACGTAAGGCCGTGTCCAGCAAACGGGGAACAATCAAGAGAAAGGACAACGGGGGATCAGGAAAGTATCAAGAATCCCTCCTGAAACTCCTCTCCCAGATTCTCGAACCCGAAGTAGCTACTGTGTCCCCCACCGCCACCCTCCCCAGAGGTCTGACACCACACACACACACACACACACACACACACACACACACACACACGTCTCCGTTCACCCTGAGGAGTTGCAGTTCTTTGCTCATTGATTGCTTTGCTTTCTAACAATCCTCATGGCAAATTTCTGGTAAGTGAAATTCTCCACTGCTAGATTTTTTTTTTAGTACTCAGCTATTTGTGAATGCAATTATAATGTTGCAATGGACATTCTTGTGCATGAAACCATGACCTACAACATGCCTGGCACAGAGAAACACCAGATACGTGGCTGCCTCCGTCTTCCCCAAACCCGCAGGGTCTGCTTTGCCCTCCCCTTTCTCTCTGTGTCCACTTCTATTTGACCCTACAGACCTGTCCTGATGCCCTTGTGCTTTCTTCTAACCCACCAATTGTCTTCTGGAACTATCTATGCCCACACGTGGACGCTGGGGAAACAAAGTTGCACATCCCACCAGAAACCCCTCTCTCTGTCCTTGAGCCCGGTAGGAAACCGTCACACACAAGGCTCTGTGGCCACGGGTCTTGGTCAGGTCTGCATGAATTCCAGTGCACGTGCATTTTTGAAAATCAACCCGGGATAAATGCCATGGAATGAAAGTACTGAGATTTTTGAGATGACCTCCCCACTCCCATGAAAAATCTCAGTATGAGTCCTCATCCTGATGAAGTAGATGCCAGTATTGATATGGGTTGAAAGGGGCTCATGGTGTGGGCTGGCGTTCCTTTAGAAGTTAACCCCTCAGTGATTCATGTCGCTGAAGGACCGGGGACCCCCCCCCCGCAACACAGCCGGAAGTGTCCACGTGTGCCTCTGGCGGAGATCTTCGGTGCACCCAGCCCTCCCCCGAGAAAGGTGAAGTGACTTGCCTCTGGTCAGAAAGATGGATTAAAAACACAGAGAAAAAGAGAAGAGGGTCACTGTCGGTGTTAAATATGGTGGGACTTATGGCCAGAAGTACTCAGAGATAATGCAGGGCTCCATGAAACAGTCGAAAAGCCACAGATGTTTACACACCAAGCGGGGCAGATAAATACACAAAGCAACAACCCCCTCGGGGGGGCGTCACTGCATCTTCTAGAATCTGGAAGAGAGAGTCAGAAAAACGTGAGCAAACACGGGAGCATATTAGTAGCACAACCCCTGGGTTGAGCTAAGGGACTGAGAATTCCGTTCCCTGTGCAGAGGGTTTAATCTTTTCTCAGGGCACATTTCCATCGTCGATCGTGTCCTTGACAACAAAGTCGACCTGAATAAAATCCCGAAAGTAGAGATGTCATCAGCCTTCCCCTCTGACCATAATCCCGGAAAACAGAAGGTGGCCATCATCTTGTGGGGTGGAGGATGATTAAGAACTGGCTGCCTTCGTGTCTTGCCTCTGTGAGATCAATCCCACTGTCCATGGAGAACCACGTGCACTGTGTGTGAGCTGCCCACGGCAGGTGCCCTCCCCCACCGGTATCACCATTTCCACAACTAAGACGGAATGAAGTTTCGAAACAACCATATGCCCAGGGAAGTCTGCGTTTTTCTTTCTCTCTCTTGTGCGAAGTAAGTTTGTAACTATTGGTCCCAGTGAACTCTTTTTTTAAATTTTTTAAAAATTTTGGTGATTGTAAGATCTTGTAATTGGATTTTATATATTTTGAGAGCGAGAGAGAGTGAGAGAACAAGCGGGGAGGAGAGGAAGAAGCAGGACCCTGGGATCATGACCTGAGCCGAAGGCAGACGCTTAACCAACTGAGCCACCCAGGTGCTTAAGCAAGACCCTGTAACTGGACACAGCAGTGGTGCGTCTGTTGTCCTCTTGCTTCTCTTTTGACCCAGGTCCCAGGGACCCTTTCGAGGAAGGGAAGCTCCTCTCCACTTCTGTCTTAGAAGGGATCAGATACTCGGTGGAAGGGTGACCCACCATAACTACGGGTCTGAGTCCAGGGAGATGGGGGGCCCGGGAGCTGCCCCTTCTCATGCACAAACACCCAGATCCCGAGGAAGGATGACTCAGGAGTCAGGGGATGGGTCAAGGAGACAGGATCCTGTGATCTAGCAGTCAAGAAGTGGCATCTCTCCCTCTCGGGAACAAATTTCATGGCATGATTTTCGTGCTGGGTATTTTGTGAGGCCCACGGTGTGGAGCCACTTTGATAAGACTGCTCACGGAACATCGTGTCCTGTCACTGTATTCTCCTGGAGGAACTAAATCAAACCTGGGTCAAATCAGACCCTCCTTTACGATCTGTTGTTTCTTCTTCCTTTCTTTTTCTCTCTAGGTGTGAATCTGACTAAAGATTCCCTTTGTATGCCGTTTTTACTAGGAAACTGATGGAATTGGGGCGGGGCAGAGACACAGAAGGGGTGACACAGGATGAGCTTCTGCAGAGAAGCTGCTATGGTTACCTTCTCTAACCACATTCTCAAGGAATCCCCAGCTCAGAGCGGGGGAAACTGAGGCCCCGGGAATGACACGTGTCTGGTGACTGGGAACAGGAGTGCTTAGAGGCCAGCCCAGGATTCCCCCGCCTGGGGACACTTCAGTGCTTGCACCTGCCACTGGCCCTTCCCAGCAGGAGGTGCAGGCTGCAGCCCAGGGGGGTGGCCGTGGGAGGGCTGGGGCAGGGCCTGAGAGCCCGGTGTGTGGTGTGTGGGGCTGGGGGACTCCTCCAGGGGTAGAGCATGGGGACTTGGGGGGGGCGCGGGCACTCGTTCCGGGAGTGGGTGTGGAGACTTGGGGGGTGTGGTGCAGGGACTCAGGGGGTGTGGCACCCTTCCTGGGGGAGACCGACCCCCATCCCATCCCCCCCAGGGCCACCGCGCGCTCCAGGACAGCTCCCCCCACAGGATGGGCCCACTTGCCGGCTGGAGGGGGCCCGGGGCTGAAGGGACAGATCACTGTGACCCAAGTGGCAGGGGTCTGCACAGGGCAGTTCCACAGAGAAGGAGCCCCACTCGAGGTCCCCGGCCACGGAGATGTTGGTCCATTTATTTTCTCTCCCTCAATTACTTAATATTAGTTAAGCTGGAAACCCACACACTCCCCAAAATGGAATTTTATCATTTTGTCACCTCCAAAGTGGGGAAGCTTATTTTCTACTTTTTAAATACCAAGTCGAAAGCTTATGGTATTAACATGATGTATATCACACATCACTAATTTTATTACTGTTCTTTATAATTTTCTATTCTTATGCCCCAAGCCATAGAGCTGAACATTAGGCACAACATTCTGGAGTGGAAGAGACAGATCTCTTAGGAAGTTAATTTTAGAAGACAGAACTAGCAAACCACCGTGTGATACAGGGGGAAAACCCATGAGAGAGACGCACACTGCCCACTAGAAGGTGGCTGAAAATCTTAGATAAAAAGCTCCCAGGTATCAAAAACATTATGTACTTCAATACCTATCTTCTCCCCATTAAAAAAAAACATTTTAAATGCTCATGTTTAAATCTAGTTTTCAAAGTTTAACTTCCCCAATTTTTAAATTGGCAGGAGTACCCCTTGTTGAAGAAACTGTTAATATTTGTGTGTTCTATTTCCAGCAAGGAGTGAGGCAAGTAAAATAAGGCAGCGGGCACTTGGCCTGCCTCTCGGGTGCCCAGAACTCGGCTGGAGGAAGCGCATGATGTCAGGAATGTTTACGGAAGGTTCTCCCGACTCTGGACCAGGCTGGCTGGCAGACACGCTCCTGCCCTGGGGGCTCAGCGAGCGGGCGCCACCTCCATCCAGCAGAGAGAATTAAGACAGAGCCCTTGCATGAGGGTCCCCTGCCAAGTTATAGACGAAGTGCCACATCCTGTTGTGTGACACAATGACTGCAGAAAACTATCTGGCAGGTTTTTAAAAAGATTTTATTTATTTATTTGAGAGAGAGCATGAGCACAAGCAGGGGGAGTGGCAGAGGGAGAAGCAGGCTTCCCGCTGAGCAGGGAGCCCGACGTGGGGCTCGATCCCAGGACCCTGAGATCATGACCTGAGCCGAAGGCAGACGCTTCACCGACTGAGCCACCCAGGCACCCCAGCAGTTTTTTATGAAGTCTAACATACGCCCTCTATATGGTCCAGAAGTTCTGCCCCCGGGTGTTTGCCCAAGAGAAATGAGAAGATCGGTCTCCCCAGAGTTGTGCAGGATTGTGCATAGCGGCTTTAGTCCTCATGTCCCAACACAGGAGACCTCCCAGTGTCCATCAGCAGGTGAATGGAAAACCAACCACGGCACACCCATGCCAGGGAATTCTACTTGGCAATAAAAATCACACACACACACCAGTGGGTCTCCAGAACATGCAGAGCAGAGGAGACCAAACAAACAGTCCATACGGTCGGACTCTGTGACGTTCTGGAAGAGGAAATAGTAATCTGTAGGGACAGGCAGCATCTCTGGGCTTGTCGGGAGGTGGGGGGTCGGGGGATGGTGTGGGGTGTCAGGGGGAGTGGCTGGGGGGGTAGGGTGGAGTGGGGGGTGGTGATGCAGGTAGAGACTTCCAGGAGTGATGGAAAGAGTCTGCAGCTTGAATGTGGTGATGGTTACATGAGTGTCTACATTTAATTCACCAAATTATACACTTTAAATGGACACAAATTATACTCTTTAAATTGAACCTGGAAAAAGTAGTGCTTTTTATTTTAAGAGATAAAGAAGCTCTCTAATATTCTCAAATGCAGATACCAATACTTGCCAATCACAAAATTTCAAAAGGCCAATCCATTTACATTTAAATGTAATTAAAAAAAAAAAAAAAAAAACTCTTTGCAAAGTCCTGGAGATGGAAGGACGGTTTCTTCTTCGGGCTTGGAGAGGGGAGCCAGGGGTCAGGTCGTCAGGGGCAGGCCAGTCACTGGACAGGGGAGGCGACCCCAGCCTCAACCACCACATGGCCGCAAGTGCATGAGACTCGGAACCCCATCCACCCCGAGTCACGGGCCACACAGGCCAGTACAGTGGCCGTGGCTGCTAGCGGGTCTGGGCTGTAGGACAGCAGGAGAGAAAGGGAATGAGTAGACCAAGTGTTCGGCTTCGGCCAGGCTGGGTCTGCTCTTGACCGGGCTGGGAGGGGCGGCAAGGGGCCCTGTTCCACCCCTCGGGCTTTCCACCACTTGGGGCCCTCTGTGTGGACCCCAGGCGCCCTAGGGAGCTGCTCCGGACATTCCCCGTCTCGTTGAGGTGACCACACTTGTGCTGTCCACAGGAGCAGAAAAATCGGGATGGGACCGTGAGTGGGAGAGGTTGGAGCTGGTGGATCGACTCCTGCAGACAGACTCTCCCGAGGTCCTGGGGTCCCCACTTGCTCCCACCCAGGGTGGAAAGATGCCTGTTGGATGTTCAGCCAGCGATGTTGACCGAGGCGGGTGCATAGGCAAGCTTGGAACGCAGGGTCGAAGTTTGGGCTGGAAATGTAGAAGTTTGGGAGCCTTCAGCACATTCCAAGCCCTGACACTGGACGGGATGTCGCCAAAGGAGTGAGTGCTGATTAAAAGCAGAAGAGGCTGGGGATGGAGCCGAGGAGCCCTCCACTGATGGGCCCTGGAGGTGAGGGGCGTCCAGGGAGGCTGGAGGAGGGCCAAGAGGGCAGCGGCGGTGACCGCCTGCTGCTGAGGTCACCAGCCATCCCACTGTGTCTCCCCAGGAGACACTGGGGTGGGGAGGCAGAGGGTTCAAGAGCAAACTGGAAGAGGAATGCATAACAGTCCATGTGAGGGCGATCCTTGAAAAAGTGTCACTGACCTGGAAGACAAGGTCTATGCCATGCTGATTCTCTTTTTTAAATTACAATCATCATTTTCCCTCCCCACTCTGCTATGGCCTCGTGTATATTACATCTGCAACAGCCCTGTTTCCAAACAAGCTCGCATTCTGAGGTTGTAGGAGCTAAGACTTTAACCTATACATTTGCGGGGGGTGGACACAATTGAACGGATAACACTAAGCATGTGTCTCTTAAAATATACTTGATCTGCCAGTTGGCGGGTCTGATTGTTTGCTTAGATCCCGTAAGTCTTCTGTTTGCTTAGGGACCCCTTCTCCACGTTTCTCTCTTGCCATACGGTCTGTCAGCTTAGATCTGTCTTCCAAGTCTCCTACCTTTCTCCTCATGATTTCCCTCTTTGTATCTTTGCTTTATGCTCTGAGATACTCTTCTACTTGGTCTTCTATAGATGATCTGAAACAAGACTATCCTGGTTTTCATTTCATGTATTGAATTTTGAAAGTCATGTGTTTGCTTCTACAAGTCATTTTGTGCGTTTGGTGAAGCCCCTTGAGAATTCTCACTAGTGTATGGATATACATTCTCTTCAGACTCTTCCAATTCCCTTTGCCCAAGTGGGAGGCACCGATGTGACGTTTGCCATCTGGGCTTCCTCCCTCTGCTGACTGGGACCTCGGCAGTGAGGCTCTCCGCCCTTCCCTACCGTACATCTCATGACTCTGCCCAGCATTGGCCATCAGGAAAAGCAACAGAGGCTCTTAAGTAACAATAAAGCCGTGTGCGGTGGAAATCAAAGAAGATTCTGGTCTTCATGGGGGCAGGTGAGCTGCGCACTCATGGCGGGTACGTGGATGTCCACATCTACAGCTACCGAACAAAACCCGCTCTCAATGCAGGTGCCCTCGGGGTGGGAGACTTGTCTTACCTTCAAGGCTTTGTCTCTGGGGCTTTACAGTTTCACATGCCCCTCAAATGCATGTGGAACAAGACCTAAGTTCAAGGTTGACAAAGTCATCTGTGGCAAAGAAGTACATGCTCTCTGGACAGATCTTCCTCCAAGCACAATTTCCAGACATGGGGAGTTCAGAAAGGCATCTGGTGTTATTAGAGCAGGGGTAACATGCTGGGTCAGTGAGGCCGGGTCCCCTTGCTCCTGCAGACCTCCCCAGATGACTCCTACCTGCAAGCCTGTGGGGACAGAGTACCCTGTGGCGAGACACCTCCACCAACCAGTTTCCACGGAAGGGAGTGTCCTCGACAGGACGGACCACAACATCCAGCTGGTCTTAGAAGACTGCTGGCAGTGTCCCCCGTGGGCCCAGCGTCTCTCCCCCAGGGGGATCTTGCTGTGACCGCTGTGCATACCACCCGGACAACCACCGAGCCGCTTCCAACCCGTTGGCTCCTCCATGACCCACCGGCATCACTAGCAGGGCTTTGTGTGAAGCCCCTTGCCTCCATATCAGAGGCTCTCTGGCCTGGTGTCCTTCCCCTGCAGCACCCCGATCTGCCACCAATGCTCTCCGGACTCTTCTCTGTGTCCCGTGGCCGGCCCTGTGTCACCTGCACGCAGGTGAGCCCCTGGAGGAGAGACAACGATAGTGAGCCTCCCGGGACCCAGCCTCCTGCTGTCAGGCGGCTCCGCACTCACTCAGACACGTCGTGGACTCCAAAGGGCACGGGGCTGCTGGGTGTGTGGCTTTCAAAGCAGGGCAGGCATCGTGGCAACCAAGAAAAAACCCAGTGTTAAACCATGAATTGGCCGATGGACGCCTCTTCTGTCTTTTGCTGGGATCAGGTGGCGTTGAGGATTGTTTCCTGAAGCCATCCTGCGTGGGGAAGGCAGCACCTTCCTGCAGTCACTGGGTGTGCTCTGGTCTGCGTGCTGTGAGTAAGAACCTTCGTGACTGAATTGTTTCCTGTCGTTCAACTTTTTCTGACCCCCAGCCCATCACTGGTGGGGCCAGAGAATGCAGTCGATAAAAACAAAACCAACAAGTGAGCAAGCAAACGAGCGCTGAGCTGTCCAGGCTCCCCGGGGTTGGGGGGAGCAGGCCAGGTCCCCAGGCACCTCCCTGGCCAGCTGGGACGAGCAGCCCCACGCAGGTCCTCCCAGGGCTGGGCAGCTGCTGAGATGCGACCCTCCCCGTGGTGCTCTCTGCTGGCTGGGCTCTCAGCCCTGTGCACTCCTGGTCTTTGCCTCAGATCTCCAGACAACGCAAGCCCCCCCTCCGCTGCTCTTTCCTCAGCAACCATCCCGCCTTATACCAGCTTTCTCCTGTGGATGCCCCGCTCCAAGTGTGGCCTCGGATCCCACCAGCTCCCTGCTCCGCAGTGTCTCCGTCCTGAGAGAGCTGAGACAAAGCGGTCAGGGAAGAGCTCAGCTGGCCTGCTTCCTTGCATGCCATTTCTGCATTTTAGAGGACAGCTGTCGGCTATCACCCTGGCACCCATTCCCCGCCTCTCCTTTCCAATATCCCTGAGTTTGTTTGGAAACGCCTGTGGATTTAGAGAAGCTGGCTCTGCTCTTGACTTTAGCTGTGAAGCAGGCGGTCTGGGCTAAGTGGGCCCAGTGGAATCAGCTGGAGACGCGGATGTCCTGAACTAGCCCGGCAGCTGAAGGGCTTGCCAGAAGTCTGGGAAAAGACTCTCCCTCTCACCCCTGCCCTGGACATGACCGATGAAACATGGGGCTCTAGGAGCTGCTGGAAAGAATTCTGAGATCACGGTAAAAGCCATTTTAGGTTGAATCGCAGTGTGAAGACAGAGCTGAAGACCCAAAGAGAGAGGTTCTTGGTGACCGTGCCCACACTCACATGTCCGAGTGCCCTCTGGATATTTCCGCCTGCATGATGCACTGGCCCATCAAATTCACAAATCTTTCACCGAAAGACATCATCTTTTTACCCAAAACCCATTGTCCTCCTGGTTTCTGTTTCAGAGACTCTTCCCACCATCTACCCGATTCTGTTTCCTCTGTGCAAGCCACCCTCACCCCTTAGGAGGGTGACACCAACAGCCTTCGAACCCCCAACCCCCAACCCTGCAGGACTTTCTCATCCATTCTGGTGGTCAGACTAAACTTCCTAAAGTGTACATTGGATTAGGTCCCCTTTTCTGCTTAAGGCTCTTCACGAATCCCCACTGCCCTTGGGATGAGGGCAAACACCCCAGCCTGTTTTACACGAAGACTGAACTTAAGCTGGTATGGTTGCTGCTCAGCGTGCAAAGACAGTCATCCCAAAATGACCCCTGGGTTCACCTCTGGGTTGCTAGCTAGGACTCTGGGGGAGCTACGTGGGATCAAGCCCTCCCTATCTCCCAGCAGGAGGACCTAAACCCTCATTGGACCCAAGATTCCCAGGTTGGGCAGCTAGCTTTCCCAGACAACGTCCAGGGAGCGAGGCTCCCCCCCAGGAGGAGCACCCACAGAGCGCCCTGGGCCCACGCCTCTCCCTGGGGCCTTGGGGTCAGAGGTGTAAGGGATGTAGCTCATACATCTCCCCATCTGTATTTGTGCTTTACAACAACTCATGGCACTATTTCAGCATCCAGGGAAATAAGTCCCCCCATTTAGAGCTAGGCTGCAAGCCTTAACGTTTGCCGACCCGTGTGTATGAAATGGTACCCTAACAAACACTTTTTATTTGCACTTTTAATTTGGGTTTTATTTGCATTTACCTGATTACTAGAGACGTTGAACACCTTTTCATATTTCCTGGCCATTTTCATTAAGTCTTTATGTCTCTTGCCCATTTCTGTTGACTGACTTGACATTTTCTTACTGTCTTATGGAGGTTCTTTACATATTTTGGATATTAAGCCTTAGTTGGCCAGTGAAATTAAAAATATATTTTCTAATATATCATTTGACTTTAAGTTTGTTTATAATATCTGCCTCACAAAACTTTTTGTGTCTAATGTAATAAAGTGAATCAAATTTGACATTATGCTTTGGGTCTTATTCAACAATTTATTCCCTATCCTGATGTCCCGCCGGGAGCTGCCCATAGTTCCTTCCAAAAATTTCAGTTTGCTTTTCACATTTAGGTCTTTCATCCATTTAGAATACATCGTGTGTGTGTGTGTGTGTGTGTGTGTGTGTGTGTGAGGTAGGAAAATAAAGGTGCCTACTTTTCTATGGGACAGCCCATTATTGAGTTGATGGTTCTCTGCTAATGAAATGCCACTTCTGGACAACATACGACTATTTTGTCCCCAGGTGGATTTGTCTAGCCACATTTTAAGAACACATGCTTCTTTAAAACCAATCATACCACGTTGTGAAGCTTCCGTTTGCATGTTGTATGGTGCCCATGTATGCAAACACACATGCGGGTGTGGGGAATGACTCCCTTGTACCACAATCAGCCCTCGTGTATCAGGGTCACCCACCTGGGGTGGGGAGGGAGTTAGCATCATTAGTGGCCGAAGTGGCTTGCGGGGCCGTACGACCCTGCTGTTTCCCCTCAGGCTGGCAGTGATCTCAGAAGGCATTTGGACACCCTGAGGTGGGGATTACCTCCTAGGTAATCCATCAGCAAATATTTGATTGATCAGCAGTTTACTTTTATCTGCAAAGATGAGATTTCTTTTTTCTCAAAATGTAAGTCACCGCGATGCAAGTGTTAAGGAGTTCTGTCATCTGTCCTGTTACCTGTGCATTTATTTTTCTTTCAGAACTCCCTAGCATTTTCTAAGTGAAATGAAAAGTAAGCCTAGGAGCTTCTGGACTGTTGAGCCATGGTCCCCGTCTTCAGAATTTACGTGGGAATCATTGTGGTGAGGTGTACGACACGTCTGGGATCTGTTTTATTTTCTGAAATAAGATGTCCCTGAGAAACAATTGCTGTTTCTCCTTTTCCTACTTTGTACCTTTTGGGAAGGAGATGTGGACAGACCCGAAGGGGCCCCCCCTCCTGTGCTCGCACCTCTGAACGATCCAGTCTTTCTGAGTGTGGGCAGGACCCACGGCTTCCTTAAACCCATGCGAGCGGTCAGGGCAGTGGGATGTTGCTCTGGGATCGGGGCATCGTTGTGTAAGATTCTGTTGCCGGCGGCCTTGCCCTCGACTCTCCACTGCTGGCTTTGAAGAAGCAAGCTGCCATGAATCCTACGGCCACAAGGAATCAAACAGCCCGAGGGAGCCTCCCCCGTCAAGCCTCTGATGGGAACCCAACCCGGGTCAGCTTGGGTTGCTAGCGCCCAGGTGACCCCAGACAAGGACCCAGCTCAGAGCACCTGGACTCCTGGCCTGGAGAAACTGCGAGATAATAAACGTGTGCTGCTGGAAGCCCCTCTGTTGTATGTGGTGATTGGTATGTAGCAGTAGGATCTAATATATTAAGCTACAGATAATTTCTGAAAGCCACTCTCTGGCTAGTGTATACGTTGTTGGTTGGAATGTTCCAACCAGTTCCACGGGGTTTGTATCTATCCAGATAAGAGGTATGAGAATGTTTATATTAACTCTCTCCCAGCATAAAAGTGGTTCTAAACCACACAACATTTCTTTCCCCGCCTACGTTCCATGGGCTCTGTGAGCCTGGGCTTGCGGAGGGAAGGGGGAGCCCGGCCCGGCTCCCCGCGGTAACCCCGCCATCCAGCGGGGGCCTGGCACGCAGCAGGCTCGGTCAATGCTTGTTGAAGAAAGAGGTGGCTGGACAGACGGCCGTCATCTGTAGTTCTGTCTCGGGCTCTGGGGTGAGTGTGTTCCATGCGTCATCTTCTGACTCATTCCAACAGTCTTGTTAGGCAAGCGGTGTCACCCTCCTCCTGCAAGTGGGCAAGCTGAGGTTCTAGCCGTTGTCCAGGACCCCGCGGACCGAGTGGCGGAGCTCGGGGCCAGGCCTCCACTGAAAACATTTACACACGCACGCACACACACACACACACTCATGTCCGTGTAAAGGTTTTACTGAAAGGACTAAAATTCCTTTACCCACACCGATCGCTTCGCAGTGAGGGGAACCCAGTTTCAGAGCTCGGCGAGGCGGCAGGTCGTTGGTCCCCTGCGGCCACCACCGCGGGCTGTAGGTGGCGCTCGAGCGCTGGTCACGGCGGCTTCCGCCCTGCTCCTTAGAAATGTCTGTATTGACTGCCGGCATTCTTGGCTCTTTGGAGAGCTGATTTTCTCACAATTAATACAGACGGGTGGTCCCATTATGGCCGATTCTTCATCTGTGAATTATTTAGTGTGAAGAGAAGTGCTTGCACATGCTTAATTTCTAATCGTGATTAGATGCCTCTGTGCGAACCACTAGGAGGGAAGGGGGAGAGGCTGAAAGCCTCTTTACAAATCTCTTTTCCTCCTGAACGAAGGTAACCAGGGACGGGATCTGCATTTGCAGAGTGCTTACTCTGTGACTTTAAATGACTTACCTCGCCTCATTAATCTCATCACATCCTTAGGAGGGAGGTACTATTATGATTCCTCTCACAAAGAAGCAGATCCAGAAAGTGGAATTACTCTAAAGGAAAGGCCGGGGTAGTGCTTGGTCCCAGACTGGCCGCACCCCCACATCCAGCTCCCAAAGGCTAGAAGGAGGCAAAGACCCCCTCGGACGACCCCCTTATTTCCGCATCTTTCTTTTTTACTGTCAACAACGGTGAGCCACAGAGCCACGGAGATGAGCTGGTGCGAGCTAAGCAACAGTGTGACCCGGGGTCCCCATGGCACAGATGTCCACACCCAGTGGTCACATCTCCCCCGTTGTGGGAGGGAGGTGGGCGGGGAGCTGTGGGGCAGCCTGGAGGTGGCTGCTGGTGACTTTGGGGGACAACATGATGTGTTGGGTGGGCTTGGGGAGAAACATGGGATGGAGGGTGTCACAGAGGTCCCTGCTGTTTAAAATAATCTCTATGCCACTCAGAGAATCAACCCTCGGAAATATTAGATGAAACAGGATCCAACTAAACAAGATAAGCCGACAGGATGTGGAATTTGAGTTGCTCTACTTTATGTCAAGGCTAGCATAAAAAGACCTCAACTCTGGCTTTCATAGGGCTCCGTGAAAAAGGGTTGGTTAGTAGGGGGAATGCCAAAGACAGACCCTTCCTGCAAAGCTCAGGGGAGAGAGACTGCCTTTCCTAAGTCACCTACTTCGGGAAGGCTACCAGCCACCCCCCTTTGGGCATCCCGGAGCTGCCCTTAGCGAGAGCACGTTTAGAGACTCACCAGGAGATGGAGCCTTTCTCACGAAATCCATGTACTTGCCCAAGCTAACACGGGTCATGCTATAATGATGAGACAAACACTACAAATTGAATTACACTAATTTTGGTTGTAATAAAACCACAGGTTGTCATGTGCATGATGAAGAAATATGCATCGAGGCCGTAAGGACTTGAGACCAACTCGTTGGGCGTGGGACCAGAGGCCCGACCGGGAAGTCTTCATCAAGTATCTGGATTTGATGCGTTGTGTACGAGTTCCAAGCCTTCTCCTGTGAAACCCTGGATTATTGATCACTTAGCTACCGAAGGGCCTAGGTGGCCCTGTTGAGTTAGCTTCAAGCCCTGAGTTGGCTGAATGACTTCAGAGGATCCTTCGGAACCACACAGATTGGGTTCCCGAGGGACTTGTAACCACTTCTTTTCCATAACTGGTGCTTTAGTGCTCCTTTCTCACAGAGCCTTTCCAGATGTTTCTGTGTCAGTAACACGACAGGGGGCCGCCCCACCCTTTATCTAGCAGACTGAAGGTAAGGCCTGTGTCCCCAGCATTCGGCCTGTATTCAGAGAGTCTTCAATTGGTATGGATGAGGTAAAATTTGAGATGAGTCTGATAATGTAGCCCAGAGGATAAATAGACCTCATTTCCTTCCATTCCCAGGCCTCGAGGTCTCTTCCCATACGCTTGTCGGGGTATAAGAGGCCAAGACTTATTAAAACTCACACGTGGGACAGAATCTTTAATCCCTTCATTCTGTTGCTTTTCTGGAACCAGACAGAAACTTATAGAGGACTTTTTTTACTACTCATCAAATAATTTGTGGGCATACATTTAATAATGAGCCAGGCAGCTGTGCGAGGGGCTGAGAACGTGACAACCAAACCCAGGGACCGTGTTTTCTGGAGCCTGCAGCCTCAAGGGGAGGCAGTCCAACCCACAGGCACAGAGGGGAGCAAAGCCGGTGAAAGAAGGAGCGGGGGGCAGGGGGGGCGGTCTGCAAGACAACAGGGGTTAGGCCAGCCGCCTGGTGTTGGAACCGGCCTCCCTAGGAGTGGGATTTACGCAGGTAGGTGGGAAAGGCTGGTGCAGCTTTAGGCAGCCCTGCGGACATTCCCAGGCGGGAGGAGGGAAGGCAATGGGGCGGGGGGTGGGGGTGGCGGGTCACCTGAAAGAAGGTGAGCACAGCCAAGAAGGCAGGTCTGGAGAAGGGGGCACAGAGACTCGGACGGCCTTGAGAGCCAGGGCCAGGAGCTGGGCGTTACTCGCAGCAACGGGCTGGGTCACTGAGGCTTTGTAAGCACAGCGTGACCCAGGCACACTGCTGCTGGGAGGTGCTGGGAGATCTGTGGCCCATACCTTTCCCAGGAGAGCACCCAGGGGAGGACTCCTTCTCTGTCTGTCTCCTCCCAGGTTCACGAATGACTCGCCTCACATTTTGTTGTTTGTCTATGACTTAAATTCATAGAAAAAGCAGTTTCCGTAGCCTCATCGCTAAGGTGGTGCAACACCACGTGTTAGTCTGCTCGCGGATCCTGGAACAGGGACTGGAGGCTTCAACCAGGCACTTCCTGCCCACGGTGACGGAGGCCGGACCTTGGAGATCAAGGTGGAGTCACGGTTATTCCTCCGGGGCTTGCTGCCGGCTGTCCTCTTCCTGTGTCCCCACGTGGTCCTCCTGCCGTGTCTCCTTGTGTCCTCATCTCCTCTTCTTGACGGGCCGCCAGTCACACGGGGTTAGCGCCCACCCACAGGGCCTCGTTTCACCTTAATTACACTCAGTAGGGATCCAATCTCCAAATAGAACCACACTCCAAGGTTCTAGGGCTTAGGGCTCCAACACAGGAACTGGAGAGGCAGGGATCATTCAACCCGTAACACTCCACTTAAGTAAAACGCTTTTTCCAAGATGTTACTGCACAAGAATGTTGAAGCAAAGGAGCTAACAAATTTCCTCTTGGGACGCTGGAAGCTCAACCAGTCAAATGTAATTAAATTCATTTGCCAGGAAGTGAGTGACTCCGTACACAATGCAATCCCCTAGAGGAAAGCCTGTTGTCACCTCATCTTCGTGGTTCAATCACAAAGGAGGCCTTCCTCCTCTTCCTCCCATCCCCCCCCCCCCCAAGTCCTTTTATCCTTTCCAGTAAGGAAAAAAGAGGGCTTTTCTGGGCATGCCTACATTTTATCTTTAAACAAAAAGAAATGGAATCAGGCTTGGTAGAGCCAAGCCTTGTCACGTGTCGGTGTGAAATGAAGACCTTCTCCGCCGCGTTCTCAGTGTCCCCGACATGGAATGGGTATCGAGCCGGGAGAAGGGGGGGCATTATGATATTTGTGAAGGATGCTGTTACTTAAAAAGCCTTTAGTGCTGGTTATTGAATTTAAAAGTCCCACTTTGTCTTAAATACTTCTCCTTTTCCCAGTTTCACTGTGATTTGCATCATACGCTCTTACATAAAAATTACTCTCTAGACCAGAAATTCTTCATTCCGACATCTGTCCAAAAATGTTCCTTCTGCAACTTGCAGTCATAACTCCTTGTTTTAATACCACCACCTCCTCCTTCCTGCTGTCACATTCTTGCAGAAATGGCAAGTGAAGAGAAAACACTCCCTCCTGGGAGCCCAGGAGATGCGATGTAATTCTCTGTCGAGAGATTTGCTATATTTATGTAACCAGTAGAAAACAAACACAGACATGTACTACAATCAGGAAACTCCTGTTTGCTCTATTTTTAAGAATCTTAGTCTGCTTTCTCAAGAAAGGGAGGCAGCTAAAACCAGAGTTTACAGATTCTTTATCAACTGGGACATGCCATGCCGCGATCAGCTGAAAGACTTCTCATTTAAAAGCCGTGAGATGAGAAAGGCTGGTAAACCTAATACCCCGTTAGCATGGTATGCACTCTCAAGAGTTCATAGCCCTCCCACTAGGGTGGGAAATTGAAAAAAGCTGAATTTTTATAATAGAGTGGTGTGGTGTGCTAGGGAAAAAAAAAGTCACTGATGAGGAAAGACCTATTGAGGCAGAACTTGACGATCAACCTGTTATATATGAAGTGGAAGGCCTCTGATCTTGGAATCTTTGCTAAGGATGCAGAGCTGATCTGTGACCCTAAGATTTTTAATCATTCTGCTATGAGAGCCGGGTTATTTACAATTGCATTACTAAATATTCTAAATAACTGGGTCATAGAATCACTTCACATTTAATTTAATCTCAGTGGGAATTTTAAGAGAGAACTCAACAAGTTTATCCCAAATAGTCTCTAAAAGAGCAAAACATCATAGCCAAAATAATTTTGAAAAATAAACATGCTTTTCTTTATCAGAAGCAGAACATGCTCTCGTGACTTCACTGCTGGGGAAATGAAGTAGATGGACATTTCCCCATGCCTCCCAATAAAAGCAGCTAAAAACCTTAAAACTTATGTGTAAAACAAATATAGGATCTACTCTGATTGGCCGAGAGGAGAAGCAGACTAGTTAGGGATCTTGGAACCCAGAAATGACAGGGTGGTGCGTTCTCTGGGTTTTCTTTTTGGCCTTATATACCTCAGACTGGATACTGGAGAAGCAGACTAGTTAGGGACCTTGGAACCCAGGAATGACAGGGTGATGAGGTCTCTTGGTTTTCTCTTTGGCCTCATATACCTCAGACCGGATACTAGAGAAGCTGGCAATCTGGAAATACCCATTGCACAGGACAAACAAGGTTCCCAGAAAGGTCAGCTTCCTACAAAGGACCAGGAAAGGAGCAGCGTAGCAAGACAGAAAACTTTCAGTCAGGGACTGCTTTGTTCAAACCAAACACCACAGAAAAGCTGTGGCCCCAGCTCCATACTCACAGCTGGTGGAGTGGGGAGCCTAGACATCCACTTGTGATGGGCCAACAAGGCACTCCAACTTCCCACTGGGATGGTGTCAGAGCGAGGAATTGAGACTTTCATTCACACTGGGTGGCCGCGAGCCCTTCTCCTGTATCCTATGGCATTAGTGGAGGTCAGACGGGGAGGCTGGACTTCCACTGCCCCTCAAGGGGCACCAGCCCCTGCTCCTAAGAGTGATGTCAAGAGAGACCTACAGGTTAACAAAGCTAAGCGAACCTCAAGCTTCATAAGCTCAAAGCAACCCACTCAAGGACACATTAACGGTCATATTTCCCCAAATTAAAGACAACACATTTTGAAGGTAGCCAGGGAGAAATGACCCATTACCTACTGGGGAGACACAATTTAATGATGGTGGATTTCTCATCTGAAAACATGGAGACCAGAAGGAAGTGACACATTGTTTGATGCGCTGAAAATTGTCTAAACCCAAGAATTCTATATTCAGCAAAAATATCCTTCAGTGATCAAGATGGAATAAAGGCAGTCTTTATGTGAAGACTGAGAGAAATTATTGCCCACATTCCTGCCTGAAAATATTGGCTAGAGGAAGTACTCTAAATAGAAAAAAACAATAAGAGAAAGAATCTCAGAACATCAGGAAGGAAGGGAAAACATGGTAGAGCAAAAATATGGATAAATACTGTAGACTTTCCTTCTGTTCTTGGGTTTTCTAAATTACGTTTGGTGGCCAAAGCAAAAAGTATATGGTTCCCAATGTATTAGGGGAAATATTTTAATCAACTATATTATTAACTATGGGGGATAAAGAGGTATAAGGGGAGGCAGGTTTCCTCACCTCGTTTGAACTGGTAAAATGTCAACACCAATAGACTTTAGAAGTTTTGAATGTATTATATAATATAATGTCTAGAACAATCACTAAACAAGCAGCCCAAAGAGATACAGCCAAAATTCCTATACATAAGAATGAATTCTAGAAAAGATCAAGAAACCCAACAAAGGTAGGAAAAAGGAAACAGAGAAATTCAAAAAGGGAAGAAAAACTTGAAAAATAAAATGGCAGATTTAAGCCTTAATATATCAATAGTTAATTAAGATAAATGTTCTAAATGTACCAATTAAAAGACATAGATTGACAGAATGGATTAAAAAACATGACTCAACTATATATTGCCTAAAAAAACTCACTTGAATATAATGATACTCATCATCGGTGGAACATAAAGAGATGGAAAAGCTACACCGTGCAAATGTTGATCAGTAGAAAGCTAGAGTGGCCCTATTAATACCAGATAAAATAGACTTTAGAGCAAAGGAAATTGCCAGTGCTAGAAAGAAACATTACATATGATGACAGAGTCAATCCACAGAGAAACAAAGCAATTCCAAGGATGAATGAACCAAAGGGCTGCCAAGTATGTTCAGCAGAAATGGATAAAACTGGAAGGAGAAAGACAAGTCCACACTAGGGACTTCCACACAGTTCTCTCTAATTGAAAACAAATGAGATAGAACAACAGGAAATGTATAGAAAAACTCAAAAACACCATCCATAAACAGGCTCTAACCAGCATACATAGAACATTCCCCTGAACAATGGCAGAACTGCTTCTTTTTAAGAGCCCACAGAACAGACACCAAGGTGGACGGCAACCTACATTGTAACCTAAACACAACAGATTTAGAAGAACTGAAGGCCTGCAGGGTATGTTTTCTGATCACCATAAGATTAAAGTAGAAATAACAGAAAGAGGGATGCCTGGGTGGCTCAGTCGTTAAGCATCTGCCTTTGGCTCAGGTCATGAGGATCGAGCCCTGCATCGGGCTCCCTGCTCAGCGGAGAGCCTGCTTCTCCCTCTCCCTCTGCCTGCCTTCTCTGCCTACTTGTGCTCTCTCTCTCTGTCAAATAAATAAATAAAAAATCTTAAAAAAAAAAAGAAAGAAAGAACAGAAAGATAAGTGGAAAATGATCTTCTGGAGATACTTTTCTCCCCGTGTTTAGAGAAACGCTTGGAACCTCAACAACACACTTCCAAATAATCCGTGGGTCAAAGAGGGAGTCTCAGGGGAATGAATAAAACAAAAACACTGAGCTAAATGAAAATGAAAACACATCTTACCAACACGTGTGGGACGGCGGCAGAGCAGGGAGGGAAATTCACGGCACCAAATGTCTGCAGCAAAGAAGGGTAAAATTCTCCAATGAGCGATAGAGGCTCCCATTGTCAGAGACCAGAAAACAAAGAGCAAAACAAACCTAATGCAAGAAGAAGGAAGGAAATAATACAGAGAAGAGCAGAAATTGATGAAATTGTGAATGGAAAAGCAATGCAGAAAATCAATTGAAACAGAACACTAGTGCTTTGAAAAGGTCAACAAGATTGACAAATCTCTGGCAAGATGAACAAAGGAAAAAAAAAGACACAAATTATTGATATCGGGGATGAAACAGAGGATACCATGACAGACCCCACAGACATCAGAAGATAAAAAGGGAGCACTATGAACAACTGTGCACACACAGATTGGATACCTTGCACGAGACGGACCAGTGCCTTAGAAAATAAATACCGCAATTCACCTCATATAAAATAGGTAGTTTGAAGCCATTTAACAATTAAGACAATTAAAGTTGTAATTAAAAAGCTCCTGAAAAAGAAATCTCCAGACCCAGACGGTTTCACAGGAGAATTTTACCAAGTATTTAAAGAAGAATTATCACACATTCTACAGAATACCTTCTGTAGAATGTACAGAAGAAAACATTTTCACCTCATTCTGTGAAGCAAATAGTACCCGAATAGCAAGACAAGACAAAGATAGTACAAAAAGGGAAGAAAACCTAGAGCATTATCTTCACGAAGATGCAAAAATTCTTAATATTGGCCAATAGAATTTACCATTATGTAAAAAGAACTAGTGTCCAAAGTACACGAGAATGCCTGAATATTAAAAAAAACTCATCAAGGTAATCCGCTATATTCACATGCTAAAGAAGAAACGTCACATGATTATAGCAATCAAGGAAGAAAAGGCATTTGAAAAATTCACCACTCGTTTATGATAAAAAAGCTCTCAGAAAACTAGGAGTGGAGGGGAACTTCCTTAACTTGATAAAGAATATGTATAAAACCCCACAGCTAAAATCATCTACAACAGTGGATGTTTTCCCACCATGATCAGGAACAAGGCAAGGATGTCCAATCTCACCACTGCTATTCAGTATCGTACTGGAAGTTCTAGGCACTATTATAAGGCAAGAAGGGAAATAAAAGTCATATAGACCATAAAGAAAGATCTACAACTTCTCCTATTGGTAGATGACATGACGGTCTGTGTAGAAAGTACCAAGGAAAATGCAGTAAACAAGAAAAAAGCCTAAGTCCCCAAACTCCTACAACTTATAAATGAGGTCAGCAAAGTTGCAGAGTATAAGGTGAACATACAAAAAATCAGCTTCATTTCTGTATATTAGCAATGAACATGAGGGAACTGAAGTTTTAAGTACTATGTAATGTGCAATCTTTCGATGAATAATGAAGCACTTGGGCGTCAATCTAAGAAAACATGTATGGGACTTGTATGTTGGCAATGTACTCACTGAATATCTAAATAAATGGAGAGATGGTTTGCATTCAGAGACTGGAAGACTCAGCATAGTAAGGGTGTTAATTCTCCCCAGACTGATAGACAGATTTAACACAATTCCTATAAAATCTTTGAGGGGTTTTAATAGATATACACAAGATTATTCTAAAATCTATATGGAAAGGTAAAAGAACTAGAATAGCTAAAACAACTTTGAAAAAGAAGAATACAGTGAAGGGGCGCCTGGGTGGCTCAGTCGTTAAGCGTCTGCCTTCGGCTCAGGTCATGATCCCAGGGTCCTGGGATCGAGTCCCGCATCGGGCTCCCTGCTCTGCGGGAAGCCTGCTTCTCCCTCTCCCACTCCCCCTGCTTGTGTTCCCTCTCTCGCTGTGTCTCTCTCTGTCAAATAAATAAAATCTTTAAAAAAAAAAAAAGAAGAATACAGTGAAGCAATCGTTCTACTCAATTTCAAGACTTACTATGTAGACACAGCAGGCTAGGCTGTCTCAGAATAGGAAGAAGGGTAGACACAGAGGTCAGTGGAACAAAATTGTGGGCCCCTAAATACTTCCATGACTATGGCCACTAATTTTTGATGGAGTTGCAAAAGATCATTTTTTCAACAGTGTTGAATTGGATATCCACAGGCAAAAAACCAAAAAGAAACTCCACCCATACCTCACACTTGATGCAAAAACTCATGCAAAATTGAGCACAGATTTAAAAGTAAAACATAAAGTTTTTAGAAAAAATATATAGGAAAAACTCATTGGGACCTAGGGCTTGGTAAAGAGTTTTTAGTCATGACATCAAAAGCATGTAGTATATTAAAAAAAAAATCATGAAGGGGACTTCAGCAATAAAAAAATTTTTTGAAAAGATTACAGCAATTAAAATTTTTGTTCTACAACATACCCTGCTAAGAACATGGAAAGACAAAGGGATAAAAAAATATTTGCAAGCCACCTATCTGATAAAGAACTCCTATCTAAAATAACAAATTCTCAGAAATCAAAGTAAAAAAAAAAATCTGATTACAAAATGAGCAAAAGGCCTGAAGAGAATATGTGGATGGCAAAAATAAACACTTAAAAAGATATTCAATATCATTAGCTTAATTTGCATTAAGGAAATACAAATTAAGACCTCGATAGGATATCATTATACATTTATTAGAAGAACTAAAATTAAGAAAAAATAGTGATAATCCCAAAACCCGGTGAGGAAGCAGAGAATCTGGATCTCTCATACATTGCTGGTGGAGATGTCAAATGGTAGACCCACTCTGGCAAAGAATTGCAGTTTCTTAAAAAACGAAATCATACATTCACCATACAACCCAGGAGTTGTTCTCTTGAACATTTATCTCAGATCCCACTGAAAACTCACATCTACAGAAAAACCTGTACATAGTTGTTCGTAGCAGCTCTATTCGTAATAGCCCCAAAGTGAAAACAACCACAATGTCCCTGAATGGATGAATGGTCAAGTAAACAGTGATACATCATACATGGAGTGGACTGTCGATACACACAGCAACTTGGATGGATCTCAAGGGCATTACATGGAGCAGAGAAGCCAATACCAAAGGTCACATACTGTATGATTCCATTTATACATTCTTGGAAAAACAAAATCATAGAGATGGAAACAGATTAGTGGTTGCCAGGGGTTAGGGATGATGGCGGGGGGAGGGTGGCGGGGTGACTACAAAGGGTTGCACAGGCGAGATCTTTCTGATAATGGGATATTTTTGTATCCTAATTGCAGTTGTAGTCACACACATTTGCAATCCGTGATAACATGGCATGGAATGATACACACACACTGTACAATGTGGACTTCCTTGTTCTGATATTGCGCTATAATTATGTAAGACATAACCATTGGGAGAAGTGGGAAGGGTACACAGTGATTATATTTTTTAAAGTTCCCCAAATGGCAAAATCCCAAGTTATACCAATTAAAACTGTGGGGTAGAGACCAAAGGATCAACAGAACAGATTCCAACAATTCAAAAAAAGTAAATATAGAAATTTGGTCTATGATAATAGTCGTATTTCAAATCAATGTGGAAAATATGGATTATTTGAGAAAATTGGCAATCCAAAACAAAACAAGTTAGATCTCTATGCCAAGTTGTAAATAAATTTCAGAAAGACTCAAGAACTAAAATCTAATTATTAATGGCAGAAAGCATAGATACTTTCTATAGCACTGAGGTGGAAAGAGTCTTTCTGAGCATGATATAGAGTTGTAAGCCTGAGGAGAAGCATCACGGACTTGATACTTAGAAATGATACACTGTTATTTAGTAAGCGATACTATAAAGAATACAAGACCTCTGACAAATTTGGAGAATATATTGGAACAAAAATGAGGAATAAATAAGATACTCCTATTAATGAGAGAGACAGCATGTAATTACAAAATAGACCAAGGAAATGAACAGAGATGAAAACCAAGATGCTGAACGGTATCTGAAAAGAAGTTCCGGCTTACCAATAACCAACTAATGAGATTAAATGGACCGATTGATTAAGGTGAGTGATGGTGTCCTGCGTTGGGAGGATGTGAGGAAGCAGACACTCATATACACAGTTCATGGACTGGGTCACTATTTGTGTAGAAATGGAAATATTATGATCCTTGGGTCCAGCGGTTTAAATTGTAGAAATTTATCTCCTAGAATTACTCAGGTGGGAAGTGTCAACATATACGAAGGGAAGAGATTTGCAGCATTATTTTGAACTGTCCCAAATGTGAACCACTTTCATGTCTTTAACTCAATAGTTCATGGGTTAAATAAAATATGATATTTCCACATACTGGAATTTGGAGATCAAAAAAATAGTGATGAAGCAGAACTACATATACTATAAATAATTAAAACTGGAGAAGGGTAGCTGTTAAATGAAACTTGAGTTTTAGAGAAAAAAGGGTGATTTAAGCTTCTACCACATATACTGGCAATTACATATGTTTATATTCATATGTATATATGTAAATACATAAAATATATATTTGTAGACTCTTTATAAAAGGATACACAAGAAATTGATAACACTTCCCAGAGAGAACTGTGTAATGAGGAATTGGGGAAAGATTATTTCCTCTCTTTAACGTACTTCTCATTTTTTTTTTAAGATTTTTTATTTATTTATTTGACAGAGAGAGAGAGAGATAGCAAGAGCAGGAACACAAGCAGGGGGAGTGGGAGAGGGAGAAGCAGGCTCTCCTGCTGAGCAGGGAGCCCGATGTGGGACTCGATCCCAGGACCCTGGGATCATGACCTGAGCCGAAGGCAGACGCTTAACGACTGAGCCACCCAGGCGCCCCGTACTTCTCATTTTTACTAAAGGGATACAGATGTGTTGCTCAGAATGCCAAACGGCACTACATGTAGGCTCATGGTGGAAACAAGGCTTCGGTGTGCGATAGAGGTCACCAGTTAAAGATAATTTAAAAAGGAGCAAACACCACTGAAGAAACGAAATAGGTGATATTACAAATGAAAGAGAAGGAAGCGTGGATGAGCCAATTTCAGGAACTCACGTAAGCACAGACATGTTTATCTTCCTCTTTTGTGATTTTCGTGAGCACAGCACTGAAGACCTTTCGAGATATTTCCAAAGTAATAGAGCGGCTGTACTGATCTAAGGGATGACAGGCGAGGAAATGACAGCGGGCATTATCATCTCTTCTGCGTATGAAGGGCATCAGCGGTCAGACAAATGAAATAGGCAGGAGAGTGTGCATCTTCTCAGCTGTTCCAGTTCATGCAAGTAGCCCAATGTCCCTTCCTTGGATGGGGACAGAGAAAAAGAGGAGGGCCAGTGCATGATCATGAAGTCACCCACTTTTCACCCGAGACACCGAGGGCTGGCGGGACCCTCACCCAGTTTCCTTGGTTTTGCCAATAAGTCGTACAAAACGGTGGCACTTAGAATGCTTGGTCCCAGAGCCCCGGAGACCTCCCCCAGGTCTGTGCTGCACCAGCCTCAGACTTCCCACAGTGAAAGGAATCCGAAATACACTCACCCCAGACAGACCCCATTCCCTGAGTTCCGGGATTCACGGTCAGTTCAAATCATTCATCTTCTTTTCAAGTGGCTCTGGGCGCTGCCCCGCGTGCAACATTCCCGAGTATTTTAGGTCTCTCTTCCGCATTAACAAGCAGCAGTGTTTTCTTTGTGGAACTAAACTCCACAAAAATATCTCTGCAAGCAGATTTGTGTCTTGATAACAATCTGTTGATGAATTTGGCTGCAGAATGCTGATGGAGTGTGTGGCTCTCCGGGAAGACGTCCAGCAGATACACATCAGTTCGATGACACTCTTCCAGCCTTGACAGCTGTTGGGACAGCGCGTTACCACCCTGACAACCCAGCCGGCACTTGAACGCCCTTCGCCGCAGTCCTGTCATCCCCTGTTTCTCGGGTGGGTTCCCGAAGATACAGGGTTTTTACCGCTGCAGGATCCCTGAAGATCCTTCCTGGCTTTGTCTGGGGGTGATAACAACAGGCATAAGAAGGAGGCGGCAATAATCTACGGGAAAGGGCAGAGGTTGTGAAGTTAGAGCCACATCTACATCCTGGTACTGCTATTTACACCTTCTGGGATGCAATCTGTTTCCTTCTGTGTCAAATGGAGTAGCAATATTTTAATAGGAGACTGTTTTAGTCAGGGTTCTCCATAAAAACAGAACCAGTAGGACATGTGTATGAACACACGCACACACACACACACATAATGGGGCTTATTATAAGGAATTGGATCACATAATTATGGAAGCTGACAAGTCCCAAGATCTGCAGGATGAGTTGGTAGCGGGAGACCCACAAAAGCCGATGGTTTAGTTCTAGTCCAAAGGCATGCCGGCTCAAGACCCAGGAAGAGCTGATGTTTCGGATCAAATGTGAGAGCAAGAAAGAGCTGATGTCTCAGTTTAAAGGCAGGCAGGCAGGCAGGCAGGCAGGAGGAATTCCTTCTTCCTTGGGAGTGGGTCAGGTTTTTTTAAATTCAGGCCTTCAACTGATTAGACGAGGCCCACCCACACTGGGAAGGGAGATCTACTTTACTCAGTCTACCAATTTAAATGTTAAACTCACCCAAAATACTCTCACAGACACACCCGGAATAATGTTTGACCGAATATCTGTGTTCCAGTCAAATTAATACATAAAATTAAACATCACAGAGTCTTTTGAGAATTAGAAGATAGTGTTTGGGAAGTGCTTTAGTACAAGAACATGGGATGTGGGCTTTTGAAAGTTCTTCACTGATTACTAAAATTTAAAAATGTTTTACATTATTAAATCATTTGGTCCCCATAACAACCCAAGAAGGTGGGAAGGGCAGAGGTATTCACCTCCTCTTAGAGAAGAAGGAATCAAGGCATGGGTTGGTTGAGAACTTGGTCAGGGCTTTCCAGAACAATCCTTGTGCCTTTGGAGTGGGGTGCGGCGGGGGCAGAGGAGGGTGGGAGCGTGGCACGTTTACCAAGTCAGAGGCAGGTGGAACTCTCGAGACTCTGGGACCTCTGGAAACCACTGAGGGATGGTGAGTGGAGTAAGTGGGGTGGCCAGCGGACTCCCAAGAGCTCCTTACCTATCTCTTTGGGATTAAGTCTGTGAGTCGATGACTGAAGGTCATAAATCCTCTTCATACCAGAAATGGCCACACTGCCGAGATTCCGCATCCGTGCCTGATGCACAGATGGGAAGCAGAAAAGACATGGGGACTATTTAGACTCCATATCTTTGAAGATGTGATAATTCTACCTGTATGGGATGGCAGCTTAACTTTGCACTGTCTTGTAAATCATAGAATCTGGAGATTGAAAGGGACCTTAAATTTAAGTGAATCCATGCAACTACCCATAATTCCATAGCCGCATAATACCCGCATTGTTGCATCTCTACGTTTGTGAGACACTTTCAGATGTATTATTCACAATGACCTGGACACACATCAAGACAGGGGGATGTAAATGACTTGCCCAAGGTCGTACAGTACTTAGAGAAGAACTGCGACAGGGACTCCAGTGACTCACTCCACCCAACCCCCCTGGACAGGGGGGAGCACTCAGTCCCACACAGTGTTTAACACACCGTAACAGAAATCTTCTTGGGCTGGAACTGTTTTCGCTCATGTCTCGTCCGCTGACTGTCAACTCTTTATTTGAAATATGTGTTTGTATAAGTTCTGTTGGTGACTCATAAAACAGGACTAAATCCCTCTTCTAGAGGCCAGCTCTTCACAAATTTAAAGACAATCTCCACGTGCCCCACGCACCCCTGTTTGTACTTGCCTCTTCCAGGCTACAACCCCTAGTTCCATGTGCCACCCATGACAGGGTTTTAGACCCCCCACAGTCGTGTCGCTTTGCTTGAGACACGCCCTGCTAAGTCCTTTGTAAAATGTATCCTGACAAGAGCTATAGTGCTCTGACGTGGTCTTCACCTTCAGAGTCGAATGTGTGTCTGTCCCTGGACCTGGGAGCCCCAGACCCTGGCACACGGAGAAACACCAGCGAACAGCACAGAAGCTGCCATGGGTGGGGACAGTCGTCCCATCTGCACCTCCACTTGCTCCTTGAGTTTAGTTCAACCTCCAATGCTTCCACTGTTTGTTTGGCCCCTGGTTGGGTGACCGCTCGGCCCCACATTTATTCTCTTAGGTTTGGCTTCTCTCTTCCCTCTGCTTGGTAGGTGGGTTTGGGCATCCCCATCATCTCCTTGGATTCTGGAACCCTCTACACACCTGGAGGGACTGTGACTGTCTTTGCATACAGTCACCTTATTAATATATTCATGACCACATTACTTTTATTGAAGGGTTATTGATATTGAACTTATAATCAACTACGCCCACCTCCCAGTCTTTGTTGACACATTCGGTTTTGTTTTGTGCTATTAATTTCTTGGATCCAAGTACAGGACTCCACAGAAACTCCTGTTCCACTTTCCCTGGTAATGCCTACTCCTCGCCCTGTGGTTTAAGGCATTTTTATTCTGTCATCGTTAGAGCTCACCTTTCTTCAAATCTTCCGATCACTCATGAAGCTTAACCCAATTTTAAAAAGCTGTCCCACGATCCTCTTTCCTTTTTAATTTTTGAGATCTTTTCTTATTTCCTCCTGCTTGTCCACACAGTCATGAGCATGTCTCTGGTGATATTTCATTCCTCCTCTATGCACGTGAGCACACACACACGCACACACACACATACACACACATACATGCACACACAAACATGCACACACGTGCACGCACACACACATGCGCACACACACACTTCTTCTCTTGGGGGTTTAAGAGTCAACGTTGAGGGAGAACCACGAATGACTAGCCCTGAATTATCACCGGGAAATTCCGCTGTTACATGAGGACTGGGGAGCCCACTGAACACCCACCCAGACTCACAAACCTTCAAGATATGGACACCTGGGAAATCTCTGAGGAGGAGGAAAGCACTTGGGACTCCATCACCTGAAAACACAACCCCAAATCTAGGAAGGCTGCTGCAAGGCAATCCATCAAGAATATGATGTAGGAGTGGTAAGTTTCCACTAAGTGGCAAGGAAGCCAGACGTGAGATTTAGCAGAGCATTTATGTTTTGAGTTGCTGAGAAATCCAAGCAAGGAGGCAATGTCTGCCCAGATTCTTCCTGCAGTGTGTTTGGGACTTGGGACTGGGACAGCGGCTCCTGCCACAAAGGATCCCAACAGAAGAACGGGGCTCACTCAAGACCCAGGACAGAATGCCCACAGTTTCTAATAGGAGAGTGGAGCAGATTCAAGGAGCCTTTCCACATTCGCTTTTAAATTTATTTACATTCAATGTCAATGTTTTGAGAATTCCACTGACGTATTTTTTTCCCTTTGTTACTCACCGTATCAAATGCCTCCTGGAAATCCCTGCTGCACACAGAGTGAATGTAAGTACTATTTCTGGGTCATTCAGTCCACATATATGAAATGTTTCCAATATGTAGTATGCGGCCGTATTTTACAACACACAGTGTAGAATGAAGTGTGATATATGACGTGAAATACATCAGAGATTGGCAAACTCTGGCCCATGGGTTCACTAACCCTTTTATAAGGCGGATTTGTTTTTATTTGGATTTGGCCACATTCGCTTATTTACAGACTGCTTGTGGCTACTTTTGTTACAATGGCAGAGATGAAGAGGTAAAACCTGGGTCCCGCAAGCTTAAAACATTTACTATCTTTCCCCTTGAGATAAAGTCTGCCCAATCCAATAATATGTAATATAACATATAATATATAACATGACATATTAATATAGAATATACCACACATACTATATATAAGTATAATAGGCAGTGTATGACAACCTATATGATCATAATTCACAAATAGTCGTTATATCTATCCAAAGTTGGGGGATAAGGTATTTGATGGTTTGTACAATTAAACCATTAAAGCCTTTCTCTAACTTAGAGTATGTGTTGTGTTGGAAAAATCTGAAAATTGTCCCCTGGGGCTGGTTAGAAAACAGAGAAACTGTTCTACAGAAAAAATGATTGGTTCCCCAATTAACAAACACAACTTTAGTTGAGGTTTTTCTGTTTTCCAAATAAATTGTTAACAGATGGAGTAACTTCTAAGGCTGGTCTGCATCAAGGACAATGGTTCAAATTGGGGGTGAGTGATTGATTCTCCAAGCCATTCAGAGAACACACACATTGTCACGAAATCAGTAGATCTGAATATCATGGCCCAGATGGGGAAACAGCTTTGGGGTCTAGAACATTCAAAAGCTAATTCTGAGGGATATGGTATAAAAATCTAAATGTGTTGAACAGATGTAGGGAGATTTTTTTTTCCCTGCATGCGTTTCTCGGACCCATTCAGTTTTGTGTGTTTTGCTCTGTGGCCGTCTTTACGGCAACAGACCAGGCGAAGGCTGATATTGCGCGGGCTTTATCCCACAAGATGGCATAAGAGGTCAGGTCACTGGGTTTGTGGAGGGCCCTCGGTGTGTGCGGAGCCGTGTGCTCGGCGGTGGACAGGTGCGTCCTCACGCTGCGGCTTGGCTCTGACCTGAGTGGCGAGGCAGGGCCACGGCTGACACGTACTAATAGAGAGCACATCAACTTGGCAGAAGTGCACACCTCTTTCTGTTTGTTGACAAGGAGATATTGCAGAGTCTTATGAGAGCCAAACAATTCTCATCTGATACGTATGAATATTCATCGAATGCACAGGAATTAAATCATAGAGGCATCTGTTACACCATGAGGGACTTCACTGCTACGGCGGGCACTTCTTGTCTATTTGGAGCACTCCCGAAGAGCCTTTTATCTGAACGAGACAATGAACTTCTTCGCGTGCCTCGGCTGAGCTGAGACAGACCACTGGGTTCTACTAGCACTAACGTGGGAGTAGGCACGGCGGACAACGTGCAAGTCCCCTCGGGACGCGGGCCAGCAAGGTGCCGACGTTGGAGACACTGGCGGTGTTTCCTTGTGGTCCCTGCTTCTTTTAGGGCATTTCTCCACGCAGGGTTGGTGACGGGCCACGGTGGCTTTGGTGGCCTGCGGCATTCGCCCATGGCCAGAGGGGGAATGCTAGAAAGCTTTCACCAGGAAAGACGGCTCTGGGCTCCTCCGCTTTTCTCGACAGAACCACCTGCAGGAAGGGCTGCATCCACTCTACCTCTTGTCCCTTAGACGGCGATCCCCAAAGCGCCTCTGCTAGGATGTTTGCGGCCGGCCCGCCGCATTGGGGGAGGACGTGAGGTGGGTGACAAGTCAGCCTCCTCCCTGGTAGTGCTCCCTGTGAGTCTGTGTGAACTGCTACTTCTCTATTTTTAATTCATCCGATTTCCTACCTGGGGCACTGATACCCCTGGATCCTCTCTGGGAAATGGGCAGCAGTGTCCTCACGAGTCTCTCTGAGGGTGGGAAGGGGGCCACGGAAGGAAGTGCCACGGGTAGCCTGGCCGTGGATGGGGTGGGTGCTGCCCCGTTCGTGGAGGGCCCTGCTGCAACAGCCAGGGTGGGGAGGAGTCTCTCATTCCCTGCGGACTTTTCTCTCCGTCGCTAATTAATTTTGCTGCCGATGGGGCAGCACCAGGCACTCGCTGAGAGAAGAGATCGGTATCTGCCCTCCCCACGCGGCGTGCTCTCCCACCGCTGGCCCCGGCATCAGAGAGCTGGCTCAGGTCCGGGCGCCCGCCTCGCAGACTCGTTCTGGCACAGCTTGTCTACCTTGTGAAGCTTATAAAGCCACCGACGTTTCGCAATTCTCTTGAGCTTTGTTGCTCTGCTGTTATCCCGTCATCCCTCGGGGGCAGTGTGTCATCTGCTAATTATTCCCGAACGCTCATTATGCTCATCCCACTGTGATGTAAGGAGGAAGGGGGGCCCCCCTCTGCCTGGAGGTGGCCCAGGACGGCAGCTACGTGGAATCCTGAATGATCCAACCTGTTGGCCACTTTGTTTTCATACCCAGTGGGTGCTGTTTGTTTGTTGACTTGGAGGATTTGGAAACCACTCTTCTTCCTACAGGTGCTGACAGTCCCAGCCCCAGCCGCCCAAAGCTGGAGCACAACTGAGCTTCTCCAGGACGAGAGGGAGGCTGGGGTTGACAGACGGCCTTTGTTCGGACGGCTCCTCCAAGCTGGAGCTGACTCTGTCTGGGTTCATCCAGACGGTCCTGGTTCATGCCTGTCATCCCAGCTATTAACTGACAGTTCTTCCTTCCACTCTCAAGGGCATCTGGGTCTGAACATCAATCACAGCCTTTGGTTATCCTAGCATGCAGTCTTCTGGGAGGTTTGAGAAGGTGAGTGTCGACATGGTGAGACACGCGATGAACCAAACACCGAGCCCGTTCCTGACCTTCCCGAACTAACTGCCCTCCTGGGTGGAGACACTGTAGATCTTGAAGGTTCTGTGTTCAAAGGGCTGGGAGACAGAGCTGGACTGGTGATCTACTGGCTTCCAGCAGTCTGCACGCTACATTAATTCATCTAGGCCTCCAAGGAACATGGGGAGTATTGCCACCCCCAATTTACCTTTGGGAAAAGAGGGTAAGAGATTCTCCCAAAGGTGCAAAGTGAGTGGTAAGACAGGGGTCTGAACTTGGGCGTGTCTGCTTCAAAGCAGGCCTCTCCACGACACCACACTCACTGGGAAGACAGGGAGTGCATGCTTGCCAAGAGCAGCTGACCTTGCAGGAGCACAGGAAAGGGAGAAAACCACGTTCAGAGTCGGGTGAAGAGGTTAAGGACTACACCAGATGCTGCCTGCTCAGGGCATTCTCAGGCCTGTGCCGCTGGGTGGGACGTGGAAGTCACGGGGGCAGCTGAGTGGGGACCTTGACAAGGGGTCACAGGGACAGGCCTGGAGTGACCCTCCATGTAAAGAGTGATGCAGCTTTCCCGGATGCAGGACCAAAGGTGTAGGTTGAGGATGGGACCCTGCTCCCTGCAGAGTGTGAACGTGGGAAAGAATCATGCTCTTACATAGAATCGAGACAGGGAAGGAAGAAGAGAAAATTGATCTTGGAAAAGTGGACGTTGATATTGGGAAGGGGAAATGACGATGGGAAGGGGAAGCTGATACTGAGACGGGGAAAGTATTGCCGAGAAGGCCAACAGCATCCGCCTCGTGCTTCAAAACAGTTGCAAGGGGGGCACCTCAAGAGTTCTCTGCTCCAGGCTTTGGGCCTTGGTCAGCTCGTCCGTGTGCACCCCTCCATCCAAGTGAGTCATGCCGTCTCAGGTCCTAGATGGCTTGCACTAATGAGCACACCCATGGTCAGGCAGGGGTGCTGGGCCGAGGGCTACCTCTACATACCAGAGCACTGCACTGAGTAGGTAATAAAGGACTGGCAAAGCTCCTTGGTTAAGCTTTGCTTCAGGGGAAAGTCCCGTTTCCCTGCAAATTGCAAGAAAGCAAGGCCTCAAGCAGAAGGCAGACACGGAAAGCCTTTTCTTTTAGATTAAAAAGAATAAAAGACAAAGAAAAAAAACCAGAAAAATTGCCCTGACATGATCGTATCAAACTAAGTTGCAGACCTTATTTGGATTTCTCAAATTTTAAACACGCGTTGCTTCTTGTTATTAAAATGTTTCAAAGAATTCACCAGTGAAGCTCTTTGGGCCTGCTGATTTCTTTTCTCCTTTTGTAGGTTTTGAACTAAAAATTCAATTTATTTAATAGTTATGGGACTATTCTCATTATTTAATTTTAGGTGAGTTTCGGTATGTGTGGTTTTTGAGGAATTGGTCTATTTCATCTAAGTTATTAATGTGTGTGTGTAGAGTCCTTCATAGTATTCCCTCATCCTTTTATCATCAGTGAAATTGGTAGTGATACTTCTTTTTCATTCCTGATACTGCTAATTTTTGCATCTTCTCTTTTTTAATATGTCAGCCTTGCTAGAGGTTAATCAATTTTATTGTTTCAAAAACCAGCTTTTGAGTTAATTTTATCTATTATTTTCCTGTTTTCAATTTCATTAATTTCTGCTCTTTATTTTCTACTTCCATCTGCTTGCTTTGGGTTTATTTGGTTCTTTTTATGGTTTATTGAAGTGGAAGCGTAGATCCTTAATTTTCTAACTTTCTTTTTTTCTAATAGAAGTATTTAGTATTTCTAATAGAAGTATTTATATAATAGAACTATTTAGTGCTATAAATTTCCCCATGTTTGCTGCTTTGGCTACATCCCACAGATATTTCATGTTGTAATTTTATTTTCCAATTCAATGCATTTTCCAGCGTCGCATGAGAATTTCTCTTTGGATTATTTAGAAATACATTATTTAATCTGTAAAGTTTGGAGATGATCTTTCTGCTGTTTGTTTCTAGTTTAATTCCATTATGGTAAAAAAAACATACATTTGTTGAATTTTGTTTTATGGACCAGAATATGGTCTATTTTTTTTGTTTTTGGGTTTTTTTTAATTATGTTCAGAATATGGTCTATTTAAATGGATGTTCCACGTGTGCTTGAACAGAATGTGTATTCTGCTAATGTTGGGGAAAACATTTTATAAATGTTAATTAGATCCCCTTTGTTAATGGTGTTATTCAGTTCTTCTATGGCCTTGTTGATCTTCTGTCTAGGTATTGTATTTATTATTGAGAGAGGGATCTTGAAGTCCACAGTCATAATTGTGCACTTGTCTATTTATGTTTTCAGATCTGTCAGTTTTTACTTCATGTCTATTGAAGCTCTGTTGTTTGGTGCATACACATTTAGGATTATTACATCTTCTTGGTGAATTAATTCTTTTATCATTATGTAATGTTTCTCTTTATCCTTGGTAATTTTCTTTGTTCTGAAGGCTACTTGGTCTGATATTAATATAGACACTCCTGCTTTCTTTCTATTAGTGTTTGCATGTTATACACTTTCTTTTTACTTTTAACATACTATGTAACTATATTTGAAGTGAGTTTCTTGAAGACAGCATATACTCAGCTCAAGTCTTTTTAAAAAAATCCATTCTGGGGGCATTTGACTGGCTCAGTAGGTAGAGCATTTGACTCTTGATCTCAGGGTTGTGAGTTCAAGCCCCACATTGGACAGGGAGCCTACTTTTAAAAAAAAAATCCATTCTGATCATTTCTGCCTTCTAATTGAGATGTTTAGAACATTTACATTTAACATAATTATTGCTATGCTCATATTTAGGTTGCCCATTTTATTATTTTTTTCTGATTGTTTTGTTTTCCTGTACTCGTTTATCTTTTTCTGACTTCCTGTGGGTCACTTGGGCATTTTTTTTCCATTATTATTCGTCAATGGTTTTGAGTATTTTTGTATAGTGTGTGTGTGTGTGTGTGATGTCTGTGTGTGTATGTGTGTGCAGTCTAGAAATTTAAAATCCATCTTGATATATTATAGTTCCCTAGTATCAATATTTTACCACTTGAATGGAATGTAGAAAGTTACCACCATTTATGTTCCTGTACCCACCTCCCTTTTCATAATTTTCTTATGTATTGCCTCCACACACATTAAGAACAATATCAGACAATGTGACAACAACTTATTGCTTCCTACCACAAAACAGGATTTTGAAATCTTTTTTTTTTTTTAAAGATTTTATTTATTTATTTGACAGAGAGAGACACAGCGAGAGAGGGAACACAAGCAGGGGAGTGCGAGAGGGAGAAGCAGGCTCCCCACGGAGCAGGGAGCCCGATGCGGGGCTCGATCCCAGGACCCTGGGATAGCAACCTGAGCCGAAGGCAGACACCCAACGACTGAGCCACCCAGGCGCCCCTGGGATTTTGAAATCTTAAGAGGAGAAGAATAGGGTACCATTTTTAACAAGATGTTTGTCTTTCCATTGGCCTCTCTTTGTTCCTAATTTTCCAAGTTTTCTTTTTTCTTTATTTCATTTCTGTCTGAAGAACTTCCTTCAGCAATTCTTTTAAAGCAAGTCTGTTTGCTATGGATTCGCTTAGTTTTCTTTCATCTGGGAGTATGTTTATTTCATTTTCATTCCTAAGGAATATTTTTTGACGAATATAGAATTTTGAGTTGACATTTCTTTCAGCACTTGAAGTATATTATGCCACTTTCTTTTCATCTGCATGGTGTTTCGTGATTTATTGGACGCATTTGAATCATTGTTCTCCTGCAAGTAGTGTTTCATTTCTTTCTGGCTGCTTTCAAGTTTTTTGTTTTGTGTTCAAAAAAATGATTAAAATATATTTGGGTTCTTTGGATTTTTTCCTACTTAAGATTCTTTGAACTTCTTGAATTTGTCGGTTGATGTTTTCAACCAAGTTTTAGAAATTTTCTGTTCTTATTTCTCTGAATATTTTTTCACCTTACAATCTTTTTCTCCTTCTTCTGGAATGACTGTGACATGAATGTTAGCTCTTTTATTATTGTTGCACAACTCTGAGGCTCTGCTCATTTTTTCAATCTGTCTTCTTTCTGTAGTTTATTTAGATTAGATGATTTCTATTGATATATTCTAAATTTACTGATGGTTTCCCCTATCATCTTTATTCTGTTACTGAGCTCATCTCGCAAGTGTTAAAATTTTGCTTATTGTATTTTTCAGTTTTAAAATATTCATTGGTTCTTCCTTATATTTTGTACTTGTTGAGATTTTTTATTTTTCTAGGTGTAATTGCTTGTTGAGGCATGTTTATGATCACTGCTTTAAAATCCTTGCCTGATCATTTCAACATCCGTGTAATCCTGACATTTGTACCTGTTGATTCTCTTATTCAAGTTGAGATATTTCTGGGTTTTGGTACGATGACTAAATTTGGATTGATTCTGGATGTTTTGAGTATTATGTCATGAGGTTTTATTTCCTATTTAAGTATGTATTTTGTCAATCAATTAGTCAATCTGCTTATATTTAGAATGCACATCCTAGCTCAATTCTGTGGGTTTTGGTTCAAAGATCAATTTAGTTTCAAGTGTTTGCAGTGGTATTCTGGATTACCCCATTGTGTGTTACCGAGAGGCAGTCTGGAACATGGACAACATTTTATGCTATAGGTTCAGTTCTCAAAGTCATTTCACACATTGGCTACTCAGGGGGGTATGCCCAGGACTTTACATCCAGATTGAAAATTCCTTTCGTTACCTCCCTCTTCTCTTTAATTTGCCCTTCCCCATTGTAGCACAATGAGGTGGTCTCTGAGGGCAACCACCTCTGCTTGTGTTCCCTTAGTACAGAGGGAATTGTCAGCATGGCTCTACGGTCTCTGTGGCTGATGTATCACATATATATGGGGAATACAGCATCTCTTGGCTGATGTTCACTTAGTGTAGGATGGGAGCCATCAATAGGGCTCCCTTCCACCATTTCTACTGAGCCTAGTGGTAAGGGGGAGGGATGCAATCATTGCTTGTGTTAGTGCGGGGAGAATGGGAGGTGATGGAAAGCAGTCTCTCCCAGAGTCTCCACAGGCCCAGTGTGGGTGAAAGAGGTGTGACTTCCTTCATGGTGTTTGCCCAAAACAGAGCAGGTGTAGTCTGTGTGGTCCCATCCTGCAGAGCTGACCTATTTCCAGCCTTTGGGTAGAGATGGTAGGTTTGTTGTTTATTGGTCTGTGCCCATTAATGATTCTGGGTTGCAGGCTGCTGTAGAACCCAGAACAGGATATATAGGAAGCCAAATCCAAGGAACTCATCATCAGGTTGTCCTGGGGATCCTGAGGTCCCTAGGCAGTCTCTTTCTTCCACTTTCAGTCTCTGGTAGTTGCTTATGCATTTTATCCAGAGTTTTTGTTGTTTTGTTTTTGTTTTTTTGTTATAATTAGCAGGAGGAGTGGGGTGGAATGTGCCTACTCTGTTTTGTCTGGAACCAGAAATTCCTCCCTTTTATTTTTGTTGATAAAATCTTAGTGCGCTTTGACTGCCACCTTGAACCCAAGGATATATGAGTTGTCATTGATGTTCCTCTCTCTTGAGCTCTTAAGGTCCTTTACTAATATCATGTAATTCAGCACATAATTACATACCACCTGCAGTTCTTGCGGATTCATTCATGTTTCTCGGTCTTGTCTCCACGTGGGACTGTGTGGGGTGCCTTCCCTAGGAACTCCATGGTGCTCGTTACAGTTCAGGGCTGAAGCTTTGGACTTTTTATTTCTTGGATGAATTAATTAGAACCGTAGAATCAATGTGCTTCTGAAGCCAAACTGACCTGCATTCAAACCCTGTCTCTACTTTGTATGACTTGTAGCATCTTGAATAAGTTACTTCATCTCTTTGGGGTCCAGTTTCCTCATATGCAAAATAGTTCTACTAATAACTTTATCACAGAAGGTAATGTAAGCATTAAAAGTCAAAATACACAAGGGCACCCGGGTGGTTCAGTCAGTTAAGTGTCTGACTCATGATCTCAGCTCAGGTTTTGATCTCAGGGTTGTGAGTTCAAGCTCCATGCTGGGCATCAAAGTAAAAAAAAAAAAAAAAAAGTCAAAGTATGCATTAATTAAGTACCTACTGCAATGAAAGACTGTGCAACATTTTTTTTCCTTTTTTCTTCCATTCTCCTTTGTTTTGTGACAACTCATCCTTCACTTCATAAAAGGAAAGTAAGAGGAGTTGAAAGACAAAAAGAGAAGTTGGGGGAGTCTCCAAACACTTCCTTTTTTCTCCTTTTGTTGGGCTTACTTGAATCCAAAAAATTGGTCTCTACTTGGTTTGTGCCCTGGCTGAAACTCTTTTTTCCTTGGTTCCTCATCAGCCTCGCATCCGCGGAGAGCCTCCAGGGGATGGCTGTGCGCCACGGCGGCCACAAACCCACCGGCAGCACGATTCACCCGCCCTCCTTTCATCCATCCCAGCCTTTCCCACAAGGACCCCACAGAAGTGGGCCCCGTGGATTTTGGAAGCACAAGGGGCACTTAAAAGCAGCTGTATCGTGTAGATGAGGCAAACAGTGAGAAAAGGCCAGAACTGTGAGCTAGGAGAGGTGATCGTGTCAGCTGCCTGGAGTGAGGGAGGCCCCCCGCATCTCTCCTGGGAGCAGGCACTGGGTAAGTGGGTGCACTGCTGTCCACGCAGCCTGTGTCCCTGAAAGACACGGTTTTTCTACACTGGTGGAACCGTATGGCGAAAGGGAAGGGGGTCGGGCCTCGCAGGGGCATTGACTTCGGGTCACTGATGAAACATTTGGGGCAGAAGCATATAATTCAGGAAAATAAAACTTGGGAAAGGAGGAAAATTAATACAATCTGGTTGGTGAATTCTGTTGAGAATAGCAAGAAAGGGGTCCCTCGAGGTGATATTAATCTGGGAAGATTTCCAGGAGGCTGAGGATTTGGGGGTGGGGAGCACGGGGGTTCTCTTTTAAGGAGAATGGCCTCAAATTGTTGATGAGAAAATCAAAGGGTGTGTTTGCAGAATGGTGGGGCACGCAGAGTGGGGGTGCAGTTACTCACGGGTTAAACGTCAGCAGTAAAAAGGGAGGTGGGCTGGCTTGGTGGAGTGGAGACTGTCCCCTCTGTTGATGGATGGGATGATGCTGGCTGGATGTGCAACTTTCTCCGCCAGCTCTCAACTACATGCTTCTATTTAGGCTTCACCTTGAAATGTGTGGTAGGTGAGGCAAGAGCAAATTTGGTACCCCTTCCCCTGGGAGTTCCGCATGGCTTGGGAGAGACTGAGTGGGTCCTGAAAGTTGGCGTTCAGATTTCCCAAATGGTTCATCACCAATTGTGACAATTCAATTTTTTTTTTTCCTGGAGAGAAAGGCAGACAGTGCCTTCCCTGGGAATCCCCGCATCCCCACCTCCTGATGCGCACACTCGCGCGCTCGCACATGTATGCACATGCACACACAAACACACAAGCACATGCCGTGTAAAATTTAAAGCAGTGGTTCCCGGAGCTGTTACAACTGTCACATTTTATAATCTGCTCACATGTATGTTACAGTTGATGGAGAGCAAATGCTCTGCATTTTAACATCCCTAGGCAAGTGTGCAGAGTGTGTGTGGCTTATTGATGACCACTGGGGGGATTCCCGATTTGTTATTTGTAGGCATATATGATTCTGGTAGCAACACTGATGTGATGCAATTTTCTCGCTTAATTTCCCCAGCGTGCTTGTAATTATTGATTTACCAGAGGAACGAATTCTCATTTCGGCAGGCAGTCATCGCTGCAGCTACCGCTGTCTTGGCTCGGACCCCGACGTGCACCTTCAAAGGCCTGTCAAGATTTTCAGGGGCGCGGTCCTTCCTCCCAGGGCCCCGCCCCCGGGGAGCAGCGCGGTTTGTGGATGCGCTGACGGGCCTGTTACGGCGTGCACCACAGGATCGCTCGGCGTGCTTTCTGCAGTATTGTAATTAACCTCCACTCGCTGTGTAAAGCTGGGTAAAGCTGGGTAAAGCTCTGTGCCCCTCGCAGCCGTGGAACACTAGCGTTTGAAGTCAGATGGTGGGATCCCTGGGCGCCGGATGAGCAGCCTTGCCCCCACACTGTGCTGCGGTCAGCATCTTTCACACGCCAAGTTCTCAAAGTGGGGTCCGCGGCCCAAGAGCTCTAGCCTCACCTGGGGACTTTCCGACGTGCAAATTCCTGAGTCTGCCCCAGACCTTATGAGTTAGAGCCGCAGGTGGCCAGTCTTCACTTCTTTGGCGGTGAACCGGGGGGGTGGAGCCCTGGGGTCAGGTGCTTCTTCAAAGGCCCCCTAAGCTGTCAGAGCCTCATCCCTCCTTCCGGGGGCGGGGGGGTCCCGACGCTGCTCAGGGCTGATAAGCACTGGCCTGGCCCACACCTCCCTCTTAACGAAGATCACTTCCTCTCTAGTTCCTTCTTGCCAGAGTCAGTCTCTGGGCTCTGTTTCTCAGAAGGGCGTCTAGCCAGTCAGCTATTCAGAGCCCTCCGTGCCCCCCACCCCCCGCCCCCCGCTACTGGCCACGTGACCCGCACGTGGCCGTCCCTGAGACTGTGGCCAGCCTGTGGGACCAGCGCGGCACAGCTTGACGTTTGCTTTCCACTGCCTTTCTACAGTTATTCCCTGGGGGTAACCTTGCCGGGCCCCTGGGAAGCGAGGGCAGGTCCCGTGACTTCTCCACTCACCCTTGCATCCCCTTGGAAATCCGGATGTCCTTCTGAGCCGAGGATGAGCCCCCTGGCTGCGCTGTCAGACCTTCCGACGCCAGCGGGGGCTCAGACGGGAGGGTGGAGGCGGCAAGGGAGGGAGCCGCCTCACCTGCTGGGATCCTACGACGGCTCGCGCCACCTGGGCCTGGCAGGTGCTGCCACTCGCTGTGTGATGGGTGACTCGCGGGTTCTTTCTCTTGTGGGGCCCTGTGGGGAACCCCTGCCTGGCATCTCTGACTTTCTCTCCTTGCTGTGAGCATTCCCACGGCGGCTGATGCTCGGCTGACGCTCCACCGGCCCTGCTTCTCCTGCTGTCGGGGGTCCGTGGCCCCATCCACTAGGTCCTTTTAAGTAGGACGAAGAATGGCCAATATTCTAGCTTCTTCCCTGGCTGAGTGTAGGGAATTTTTTCTCAGGCATGGTGGGAACTTGCCTTTCCTCCAACCCCACAGCTGCTACACAGCTGTCTCTCCCGTCCACCCCGGGGGTTTTCATTGTGAGAGCTGAGGAGTGTGTGTGTGCATGGCCGTGTCTGTCTATGTGTCTCTCTATCCACCTGTCATCTGTCTGTCATTTGTGTCTGTCATCTATGCTCTAGCTGTCTATTCTCGATCTAATCATCTATTTATCTGCCCTGTATCTCTGTCTCTCTCACTTGCTATCATCTGTCTACTTACCTAGGTATGGAAAACCATGGATTTGTCCCGATATCCCCAAGTCCAATGGAAAATCAGAGGGTTCGTTCTAATTTTCTCCCCTTCAACTCCTTTTCTGACAGTGGGAAACTTGGCCGCCATCATCCTTACTACCTCTGACCAAGCTCACTGTATATACCCTATCTCCTGCCGCACTTCCGCCCTGTGTGCTCAGTCTCCTCAGCCCACGAAAGTCACCCACCGAATGAGGCAGCGAGGACCGCCATCACAGAGTGCCACGGGCTGGGGGGCTTGAACAACAGAGATTGACTGTCTCACAGTTCTGGAGGCTGGACGTCTGCAATCAAGCATTGGCAGGGTTGGTTTCTCCTGGAGCCTCTGTCCTTGGCTTATGTATGGCCGTCCCCCACCTGTGTTCACAAGGTCTTCCCTCTGGGCATGTCTGCGTCCTAATCTCTTCTTCTAAGGACACCAGTAAGATTGGATTAGGGCCCATCCTCATGACCTCATTTTAGCTTCATAACCTATTTAAAAACCCTAACACCAAAGGGCGCCTGGGTGGCTCAGTTGGTTAAGCGACTGCCTTCGGCTCAGGTCATGATCCTGGAGTCCCGGGATCGAGTCCCACATCGGGCTCCCTGCTCAGCAGGGGGTCTGCTTCTCCCTCTGCCCTCTTCCCTCTCGTGCTCTCTGTCTCTCATTCTCTCTCTCTCAAATAAATAAATAAAAATCTAAAAAAAAAAAAAATTAAAAAAAAATAAAAAATAAAAACCCTAACACCAAATACAGTCCCACTCTGAGGTACTAGAGGTTAGGACTTGACCATTTGGGGTGGGGATGTGGGTGGGGAGGACACATCTCAGCTTGTAGCACCCCCTCCCTCCCGGACACTCTTCTTTGTCTGTGCTCCAACCCCCTGCTCCACACTTGCTCCCTGATACCAGCCCCCATGGGCAACCTCCTCCCCATCCTCGAGTTCTGACACCCACTCTGGGCAGGTACCCTGTTGGGTGCCATCCCACACTGCGAGGTCTCTGGCTCCTGCGTGAGGCTCCCCACCCATGCAGATGCCCTTCTGACCCCCTAGAGCCCCCTGAGCATGGTGTCCCTCCTCCCTCCCCCACCCAGTGTAGAGGATACCTTCCTGACTCTACCCACTGCCTTTAGGGCTGGATTGTTCTGGAAGGAAAGTGAAGGAAAGGAACAGGGAGAGGAGGAGCAGGGTTTTGTGTCCCAGGTTGGAAGGTCCAGAAGCAGATGCTGAAACAAGTTTGGGGTGCAAGATGTCTTCTGGGAACCCGTGTCTGTGGAAGGAAGGGCTGAGCAGGACGGGACAGGGGAAGGTGTTGAATTGCAATGCAGCTCCTACAGATCCGTGGTCAATCCGAAGGGGAGCTCCGGAGCCGGTGCTGCCCATCAGCGTCCTCTGTCTTCATTTTCCTGCCCTGGTTGGTCAGGGGATCTGTGCTCCCTGGGAAGGGTGGGGCTCCAGGGGACGCAGCTGACACAGACCCCGGAGGAGCTGACGGCCTCCTCCCCACGGATGAACGGCGGCTCCTTCCTTGAGGGGGATTCGGGTGGTGCATCTCCAAGTCCACAACATTTTGTGTTTGTAAATGATTCCTATTAATTTTCTGCAGCACCTTGCTGGAGACTGAAAAATACAGCACTTCTTTGCAGTGGGGGTGGGGGGTGGAGAGGGGAGCGGGTAGAATTAACCCAAAGAATTCCATTTCCAGTCATGGTAGTTAACCCTCTTGCTGACTGCAGTTATAAACCCTAGGAACAACATACAAAGTGACTGTTTGAAGGTAGGAAGAAGCTGGAGTAGATTCAATCCTGAGCTGCAGGCGCTGCAGTGGCCGGGATGCATCAATGGCTTTTTCCCGGAGGGCACTCCCCAGTCTGCTTGGCACAGGGTTGCTAGAACTGAAACAGAGACCTGGGGTCTTATTGCCTTGAGGTGCAGGAGGACTGAGTGAGGGTCTCTCAGAGAAGCTGGAATTGGGCAGTCACAGAGCGACAAACCCCCAAATCTGCACGCAAACCCCCCAAATCCTCCATGTACCCCAGAAATGCTGATGCATGGTGGGGGGGAGCATCATGAGACCAGCAAACAGTAACATCAGGAAGCCTAAAAGAGCAATACGAGCTTTCTCTGCTGATGCTGAGACAGAGCTTGGGGTCTTGGTCCTACTTACCTTGAGGGGCTTAGTGAACACCTTAGGTTTTTTACTGAAACCTCAGAAAAAGCCTAAAATTAGGGGCAGAATTACAACAGATCTGCCCTAACAAAGCTTAAAACAAAGCGTAAAATTACATAGAGGAACAGACCGCTGTGGCCATGCAGTGAAATACTACTTAAACAATCAAATAAAAGAACAAACTACCAGCACACACAACACTATTTATAAATCTCAAAAACATAAAAGAAGCCAGACGCAAAAGAGTACTCACTGTGTGTTCCCTTATATGAAGATCGAGAACAGGCCATCCTCATGGATGAGCATAGACGTCGAGACACTGTTGCCCATATAGGGTGAAGCTTGAACTGTGGGGCAGGATGGGAAGGTTTATATCGTCAATGGGGAGGTGGTTCATGGGGGTACGCGTGCGTCAAAACTCATCAAATTATGCATGAATATCGGTACATATCAATGAAAGATCAACTCAAACCCAACAAAACAATAAAGACGAATTCCTTTGCCTCCCCCTACACGGTTACAGAATATAGGGACTTCACATAGAGTACTGAGCATCCATAGTACAGCTGGTACTGCAGAGCATAATTAAAAGAAAATCATCTCTCACTAACCACGTTGTAAATGATTGTTTCTCTTTTTGTCTCAATCCATTAAGTCAGACACCTAAAAAATGGTGCTTAGGGCATAATTATTTACTTGAAATAGGAAAACATCTCTTCGGTACTTTGTTAAATAAGTAGAATACTAGCAGAAGGAATCTTACAAAACTGCTTTTTAAAAATCACCGAATTTTGGAGCCATGGTAAAGTGATGGCTAAGAATTAATTGCAAGAGAATTCCTCTCTTCCTTCTACAGATCGTCCTCAGTCTACAATGGGGCTGTGTCCCAATAAATCCATTTTAAGTTGGAAATATCTTAGATCAAAAATGCGTTAATACGCCTGACCTGCTGAACATGATAGCTTAGCCTAGCCTACTTTAAATGTGCTCAGAACACTTGGGTTAGCCTACAGTTGGGCAAAATCGTCTAACACAAAGCCTCTTTTATAACAAAATGCCGGCTGTCTCATGTAATTTATGGAATACTGTACTGAAAGTGGAAAACGGGATGGGTGCGAGTGCCTGGGCCGTGTACCCTGGGGATGGCACAGCTTCCCGGGTGCTGTGGCAGGCTCCTGCTGCCCAGCATCATCAGAGGGGATCACACCACACAGCACTAGCCTGGGAAAAGATCAAAATCCAGAATCTGAAATCCGGTTTCTATTGAATGTGTATCACTTTCTCATCATTGTAAGGTCAAAAAATCATCAGGTCGAAACTTGTGAGTTGCAGATATCCTGCCCTTGCTCACTCCAAGGACTCTTACCCTGGTCCGTGGAGTTATGTCCTACCTTTCTGCTGATTACTCACATCATCTAATTAGGTCTAAGTTGTGAGTGGATGACTTCACTTCAATGTCCGGTAGGCATCCGAACCCCAAATTCAAATCGTAACTCTCACTCCTACTCACCCGCTTACACCACCCCGCAGTCCAAAACCAAACAACCTTCTCTCCCAGAGAAACTTCTTTCGTGTTTTGCAAGCCCCAATGGCGGATTCATCCCTGTACCATCCTCTTCCTTCATCCTCCACAGGAAAACCTCCGGTGGTTGTGTTGTTCCTATCTCCAGCATTCACCCCCAAGCCCCCCCATTTCTAGCCATGTCATTGACATCCCGCAGTTCTGAGGCACAATCATCTGTCCCCTGGGATGTGCACGCCTCCTCCCCGGTCTCCTGGTCTGTGACTGCTCCACGGCAGAGTGATCATTTAGAGCTAAAAGTTATATGGGGTCACTTTCCTGCTTCTGTTATCTTAATGGTGTTCCAACTGCACTTAGAATAAAATTAGGGTTCCCTACCATGGCCTGGAAGGCTCCGAATGATTGAGCCCCTCTCTGTCTCCAGCACCATCCCTACACCTCACACTCTGCCCGCCATGTTTTGGCCACTCTGGCTTTCTCTCTCCCTGTCAGGACATGCTAAGCTCGTCTCTCCCCTGTCCTCACCCTTGCCGTCCAGCTTATGTCTACCTTCTGTGCTGAATCTGTTTAACGACAAACGCTTGGCCAACATACACATAGTGAAGATCTAAAGTGAATACAGAGAGAGAGCCTTTCCTCCTTCGTTAGAAGGTAGGATCCTTCAGAAGAGAAACACTGTCCCGTTCTCCTGTTCTTTTCTGTGCCTTCACCACCTACTACAGTGTCTGATATGCAGATAGTGATTAATATGCATTTATTGAGGAAATAAAATGACGCATTCTCCGCCATCAAGAAGGCATTCTAGAATACTCCTGAACACATCAGCTATGCTCACTTTTGTGTTTTTACTTTCAGATTTGATTTTCTGCATGTATAATGTTTTACCTAGATTAAATAATGGAGAATGTATGATTTTGGACTTCCGAAAGTATATTATAATGAATACCTTTCAACGGCTCTACACAATTGGTCCTCATAATTGTGCTTTTAAATGTATGGGTAATGGTTTAGTTACTGGAGGTACCTCAATTTACACTTGGATATATATAGTGTTTCTAATATAGCAAATGACTTTTCTCTGACACACTATCTCCTCATCCACAAAGTCAAGATGATACTGATTCTTACTTTCAGACATTGTTTTGAGGATTACATAAGATATTGCATGTAAAGGTATTAGCAGTGCTCAATACCAATTTTTAAAATGATAATTATTACTATTATCCATATAGTAATAAGTTGTAATAAAGTACTCAATACAAATTTAAAAAATGATCACTGTTACTATTTGTCATATTGACATTATACTAGACATACTAAACTTTGTGCCTATATTTTTAATTTTAATCCAGTCTGACCACTGCTGTCTTTTAATTGGAATGTTTAACATTTAATGTAATTTTTGATGTGGTTAGATTTAAGCCTATCATTTTACTATTTGTTTCTGTTTGTGCTTTGTATTTGTTATTTCTGTACTTTATTTTGGAATAATTGAAATTTACTTAAATTTTTACTTCCATTTGCCTACTAACATTTTAGATATACTTCTTGCATTTAAAAATAATGTTCATTCTTTTTTTTTTTAAAGATTTTATTTATTTATTTGTGAGAGAGAGCACATGAGAGGGGGGAGGGTCAGAGGGAGAAGCAGACCCCCTGCCGAGTAGGGAGCCCGATGCGGGACTCGATCCAGGGACTCCGGGATCATGACCTGAGCCGAAGGCAGTCGCTTAACCAACTGAGCCACCCAGGTGCCCAATAATGTTCATTCTTAAGTTTAAAAGTCTACTTACAGTTAATATTGCACCACTTTGCCTAACATGTAAGAAATCACAAATGTCTACTACCGCCCTTGTCCTCTATGTTGTGGTATGTATTATATGCATATACATTAACCCCAAACTAAAATGTTGAATTTCTGCATTCAACAGTCATATCTATTTTAAAGTGAACAGTCTTTTGTATTTTACTACATGTTTGCCATTTATTCCCTCCTGAACTTCTAAGTTTCTATCTGATGTTCCTTCTGTTCAGCTTGAAAATCTTCCTTTAGAATTGTTTGTAGTAACGATTTGCTGGTGATTAATTATTATTATTTTTTTTAATCTGAAAATACCTTTATTTTGCCTTTATTTTTGCTGAAACTAGGATTTTGAACTGACAATGTTTTTTCTCTTTACCATTTTAAGGTATTGTTCTATTCTTTTGCTCTCTAGAATTTCTGATGAGAAGTCAGCAACTTTTCAAATTGTTTAGTATTTTCTCTTTCTATTTTATTTACAGCAGGTAGCCTACCATGTTCCTACGTGTGGTTTCATTTGCTTTTTTTCCTGCTTGGGTTTTACTGAGTTTCTTGAATCTGAAAATTTATGTCCTTCAACAAATTTTGGAATTTTTTGATATTTCTTCACATATATTTTATTCCTGGTTGTCTCTTTGCCTTCTGATATTCCAATTACACATATGTAAGAACTGCTGATGCCTTTTCACAGGTCAGTAAAGGTTTGTTTACTTTTCCCATCCTTTTATCTTTTCATCTTCCTGTCTTCACATTGAATAATTTCTATTTCTCAATCTTCAAGCTCACTTTCTTCAGTTATCTTCAACCCATTATCAAGCTGTTATTTGTATTATAACATGTATATTGTAATTTTTATCTCTAGCATTTCCATTTGGTTCATTCCATTTCGTTGCTGAGAAATATTTTCACTCATCGAATGTATTCACATTCTCCAGCATGGTTATAATAATTGCTTTATTTCCTTGTTTGTTATTTTTGACATCTGAGTAAATACGAGTGTATCTTTTTAGATTGCCTTGTTCTTTTAAATGAGGTCTGTCATATTTTTCTGTTTCTTCTATGTCTAGTAATTTGGGATTTTATGGACATTTATAGACATTATGAATAATATGTTGTTGAGCTTCTGGATTCTATGTTACCCCAAGATTATTGATTTTTGTTCATTTTTAGTAGGATGAACCTGGGTGAACTCAAATTCTACACCCTGAAATCTCAGCTCAGTTCACCAGCCTTAGCTGAGCTGCTTGCAGTCTGCCTCACACTTACAATGCTCAAGAATTTGGGGTCCTCTCTGTGGCCTTCTCCTTTCTTTCATGTCTAGCTGCCATGATTGCTTTAAACTCTTCTTCTTATTTCTCAAGCCTGTAAAACTGCAGATGTATTTATTTATTTATTTATTTAGTCAGAGTTTTCTGTGGTGTGTACTTGGGACTGCACTCAGGCTAAGGGCCAAAACAAATGGAAACACACCCAGTTTTGTATCCTTCCTCCGTTTGTCCTCTTCCAGTATCTGTCTACTCAGATCATTCTTCAGTCATTTCAGGTAGTTGTTTTTATTCAGCTGGTGGCTCATCTGGCTGTTCTTTATATATAGAACTTACATAACTCAACACTAAAAAAATCCAAATAATCTGATTAAAAAGTGGGCAGAGTACATGATTAGACGTTTTTCTAAAGAAGAGATATAGATGGTCAATAGACGCATGAAAATATGGTCAATATCACTAATCATCAGGGAAATGCAAATTGAAACCACAGTGAGATATCACTTTACACCTATCAGAATGACTAATATCAAAAAGAGAAGAAATAACAAGTGTTGGTGAGGATTTGGAGAAAAAGGAACCCTCATGCCTGTTGGTGGGAATGTAAATTGGTGTAGCCACTGTGGAAAACAGTATGGAGGTTCCTCAATAAATTAAAAATAGAATTACCAGGCGCCTGGGTGGCTCAGTCGTTAAGCGTCTGCCTTCGGCTCAGGTCGTGGTCCCAGGGTCCTGGGATCGAGTCCCGCATCGGGTTCCCTGCTCGGCAGGAAGCCTGTTTCTCCCTCTCCCACTCCCCCTGCTTGTGTTCCTGCTCTCACTGTCTCTCTCTCTGTCAAATAAATAAATAAAATCTTTAAAAAAAAAATAGAATTACCATTTGATCTAGTAATGGGTACTTACCCAAAGAAAATGAAAACACTAATTTTGAAAAGATATGTGCAGCCCTATGTTTATTGCAAAAGATATGGAAGCAACCTAAATGTCCATCAGTGGATGAATGGATAAAGAAGATGGGGTGTATATACCCAATGGAATGTCACTCAGCCATAAAAAAGAATGAGATCTTGTCATTTGTAACACGGATGGACCTATAAGGTGTTATGCTAAGTGGAATATCTCAAAGACAAGTACCATATGATTTCACTTATATGTGGAATCTAAAAAGCAAAACAAACAAACCAGAAATAGACCCATAAATACAAAGAACAAACTGATGGTCACCAGAGGGGAAGTGGGTGGGGGATGGGCAAAATGAGTGAAGGGAAGTGGGAGGTAGAGGCTTTCAGCTATGGAATGAGTAAGTCACGGGTATGAAAGGTACAACATAGGGAATATAGTCAATGATATTGTAGTGGAGCTGTGTGGTGACAGACGGCAGCTACACTTGCGGTGAGCAGAGCATAATGTCTATATGTCAATATAGACATTTGACCATTGTCAAATCACTATGTGGTACACCTGAAATAATGTAACATTATATGTCAACTATACTTCAATAAAAATAAATAGAAATAAAAAAATTGAAGGAAATTTCCAAGGCCGAAGGATATGAGTTTTCAGATTGAATGGGCATGTTGACTCCTAAGTGCAGTAAATGAGAAAAGACCCCATTTGGGACACATCCTCAAGAAATTTCAGAACACCAAAGAAAACACCTAGCAACTCCCAGAGAGAAAAGCAAAAAAGTTCCTTTTTTTGGAATGAGATTTAGAACAGCAAGGATTGAGGAACTGTTCTTTCTTTCTTGAAAAATCACTTAGCAAAATGAAAAAGTTGCTGTAAGAAATAGGAAAATTAAAGATCCAGAGTGCTTCAGATGAGGACAGTGAAGGGATACCCAAGGATAACATCACATCTGGGTGGTCTTGGACCAGCGCCACCTCCCATTTGGGTACCATGTTCCTCATTAATAAGGTGGGGAGAGGTTGAAAAGACCTCTCACAGTGAGGATCCCATAAGTCTGTGTTTTAGTCATCTATTCTGTGTAATAAATGGTAACAAAATTAACAGCTTAAAACAATATACATTTATGATCTTAAAGTGTCTGTGGGTCAGGAGTCTGGGCACAGCTTAGTTGGGTTCTCTGCTCATGGTCTCATGAGGCTGCAGTCAAGGTGCCAGCCCAGGCTGGGTTCTCATCAGAGGCTCAACTGGGGAAGGATCCATTTCTAACTGGGCTACTTCAAAGTCTGTCCACAGTCTACCTATTCTAATTCTCATAGCACAATGTCCAATTTCCTTAAATCTGAAAAGTAGGCTATCAGCCAAGGCTGGAAGGTTGTTTCCAAGAAGGCTGAGCTCAACTGTGAGGCAACAAGAATGTGATCTGTTGGCAGGAAAGCCCACCTGGTGTCAAAGAGGAACTGAGATGCTGGGATAGCTGATCTGGTTTAGGATCACTAAACCCGAAGAATAAACTTTAATGAGGCATTGGGAAGAAGCTGGGCTCTTCACGTTTTCCTTCTTAACACTGGGTAGCAGATGGTTTTTCTTTATTTCTGTGAGATTTTCTGAGGACACTCCACTCCACTCCACTTGGAAGGTGTCTGATTTCTCAAAACACTTACAGTGAGAACCCTGGGGTCCTTGAAGTTCATTTGGCTACTGTAAAGTGAATGAAACTGAAAGAGATAAATAATCCATTTTTCTTGGATTATTCTTGGATGCTATAAACAAAGATGGCGGGTAGGCCTTAGAGAAATAAAACTTTCCTCATCTAGTGTTTTGGTTTCCTTTACACAGAAAAGAAATTATTCAGAAAATATTGTGAAAATGTCACATTCTTCTTTCTGGAGCATGTCTTATAGGCAGAATCTTGTTTTGACAATGTGTTCTCCATTTAAAGAAGTCATAACTATTAAGTGTTGTCATGAAAATTCCTTCTTATGTCTTTATTAAAATAGTTAATAAAGTAAGAAACAGCCTATTGTTTACCTTTATGGCTTTTTCCCTACATACTATATAATTTCTTTTCCTTTCCTTTTTCCCTTTCCTTTCTTTTTGTGCAATCATTTCCCTACATTTTCCACTCAACCAGCTTTACAAAGCGCCTTCTGTTGCTCAAACCCAGCCTTTTATCTCACTCAACAGACGAGCTGGTAAACATTTTACCAAATGCTCTCTGGAATTAGTCACCAAATGATGAAGTGACATAAAAGAGAATTGCTTTACTGCAACCTCATGCTTTGTGATTCTGTTGTCCAGAGTTTCCATCTGGGTAAAAAAATTTTTTCAGTGAATCTGCCTGGCTTTAGAGATTTTCGTTTATTTGTTTCTGGTTTGGGAGCCTATTGTAAATTTTGTCCTTTATATGTTGATGGGATGAAGTATACATACAGACTTCAAGTTATAAAACAAATAGGCTCACGTAGATGAAGAGTACAGAATAGGGAACATAGTCAATAATATTGTAATAATGTATGGTGACAGACGGTGACTGCACTTATCAAGGTGAGCATTGCATACTGTACAGAATTGTCAAATCTCTATGTTGTACACCTGCAACTAATAAGACATTGTGTGTCAACTATACTTCAATAAAAAGAGAAACAGACATGAATATTTCAGAAGTACAAACCCAGAAAGAAAACCCTAGAAGATACACCTATAGCCACTAGGAAAGAAACAAGTACTATGCTTGACAGACCTGATCTATGACTTCTTTGTGAAAAATATAAGGTAGTTTGGAAACATATGATTCCATTCTAATGCTTACTAGCAAGAGCTAACGTTGTAAGTGCCATAACTTACTTTATACCTTATCACCGCTTGAAATGGCATTTGAAGGATAAAACTTTAAAACAGCATTGGGTAATATTCTTCAAGAGACTGCATGATAAATCCACATGGTGAGGTCACTGTTGCCCCTCTTGTTGTTTGTGTGAGGATCCCCAAATCATTGAGGGGAGCCAGGCCCCGCGTTAGACGAACGCAGCCCTCACATGGTGTTCTAATTGAGTGTAAGCGATGAGAACAGGTGTCTTGAAAGGCCTGCGTGGGCCCACGGTTATCAGGAAGGTGAGATCGAGCAGCATAGGGCATGGGTATCCTGGAATAGGAAGTGGACCAGGAAGGAGCTAGAGAAAGGCACCCCACCCCCAACCTCTACCTCTATTTTTATTTTAAATGCTGTGTGGGAGTAAATGAGTCTGTAGGGATTATTTCATTTTTAGTACCTAGAACTCATGAGTACTCTGTGATACGGTCTAAGCTTTGTAGCCCGGTAAACGAAAGAGTCAACCTTAATGAAAATCTCTCTAGCAGTCTCTACTTGTTATAGATAACCTGTTCTGTGTATGTAAAACAGATAATAATGAGCGTGGATCAGGCTGGAAAAGGTAGCCAGTCCTGAAATGGGAAGGGTGTGCATGTGTCATGATGAGCGTGGGTGAGACATCCAGTCCAGGTGTACAATAAGCTCTTTATTCCATCACTCATCCTCTGAAAAGGAAGTGAGTTTCAAGCTAATCTCATCGGCAGAGGGTCCCTGCCAAGAAGCCTTTTGACTGACCCTCAAATGGACATGCTAGCTTTCACCACCCAGCATGGCTCCCCTCCTCCGCCCACTTTCTCCGGAGGGCAGGCTGGCTGCAGCCGACTGTGGGCATCAACGCTGGGCACAGAGCCCCAAGAGAGGCCCGCTGATGCCCTGCATTCCAGAACTCCTCCCAGCCCACTTCGTAGCCGCAACCCGATCTTCTCACGGCAGCTAAGGTCAACAGATCCTTGCGGCACCTGCCGGCCCACCTGCCGGCAGAGCTGCCCAAAGTGTCCAGGTGTTTGCATTTGTACCAGGTATTTGTGGCTACCGCAGCAACAGACCCTTCCTTGGTCCCTTGGTGGAAGCACCACCCAGTGGAACCAGGATTTCTTCTTAGGCAGAGCCTAAGTTTATGGGAGTAAGGGAGGTTTTCTTTTCTTTTCTTTTTCTTCCTCCCTATAATTATATCATGGTAGAATATATCTGCAATAAACTGCACATCCCTTAAATGGACAATTTGATGACTTGACAAATGTATATATCTGTGTGGCCGCCACCCCAATCAAGATATAGAACATTTACCATCATCCCTATAAAGTTCTCCTGGCTCTCTTTGCAGGTCCAGGAAATAAAAAAAGACTTTTAGGCAGCTCTTTTCCTCAAGTTGTTCCCTACTCGAGCAATGAGGCATAGATACTTTTCCTTCTATGTATCGGCCCAGCGACCCCATGTTGGATTCTCTTTTTTGAAATCTGGTTGAGCGGAGTGTGCATTTTACTGCCATTCCAAACCAGGTGCACGCAGCTGAAGACCATGGCTTGGGGGCATTATGAGCTGACAGTAAATCATCTTTAGTTTAGTTATCAAAGTGGACAAAGGAATCAGAACTCCAAGGCTGGGCGCGGTAAGGAAATTGGTTGCACCCTCCACTCCTGCCCTGCAAAGACTGGATCCTGGCCCTGATGAGTGCTGATGCCGTTTCTGGATGATGAATCTTCTCCTTGACCCTCAACTTACTCAGATTCCTTATCTGCCCTCATACGTGAGATTAGGCTGCATAATTTTGACAGGGAGAGGGAAAAGCACCAGAGTTTCTTTTTCCTAAGTTTGCCCCCTCATCTCCCCACCTGCCACCCCTTGATTTAGCTAACAGCTTCACTTCTGGTCCCCATCTCTCTCTCTCTCTCCACGCATCTCTATCTGCCCCTCCCTCTCCTTCCCCAGACAAGGGGCCAACAAGGTGGACCCAAGGAGCTGGGGGCCAGGACTGTCAGGGTTTGTGCCCTAGGTAGGACCAGATTTCAGAGAATCTTGAAGGAAGAGAAGGAAGGATGATCCAGACTGGGGACATGGCAGGAACAAAAAGGCAACGACAGAAATCTGAACAGGACAGCCTGACAGTACAGGTCTGGGGAGTCCAGCAGAAACTTATCACTTGTGGAGAGACTTGAGGCAAGTTACTTAATCTCTCTGAGCATCAAGTCTCACATCTGTAAAATGGGAAATAATTAATGGCTATGTTGAGGGTAGATGTGAGGATTATTGCTGACACACGTGGTGTGTGTCTGATGTGCACGGTACTCATGAAATGATGGGAAATGATGAGTATTATCATAATGGGATGTGGGCAGCCACAATGGGGAGACCAGTCTGGCAGAGGAAAGTGCAAGCATGCAGAATTTGAAGAATCCAGCAGGATACAAACCATAGAACACCATTAACGGATATAATTTCTTTTAAAGTCAGTCTCTATTTCTCAAATCGTCTTAAAAATGGAAACACATGGAGGATGTATGGAACCTGCCACCTGCCTTTTGAGATTCTGAGATAAAAAATAAGTTAGGGAATTAAATGCAAGGCTACCACTATGTTTCTATGTAATGGATGGGTCAGCACTCGTCATCATTATGACTAAGGCAGTGGAAGGAAAATGTGCTGAGCGATTCTGACCCTGATGTATTATGACTTCCTGTTGTGATAAAGGGGTATTTATTATGCTAGTGTTTGGAGAGCACTACTATTACCGAGAAACTGCCCCTAGGGGTGTGATAGGGTATGAAAGTAACTTTCCAGGGACAATGTGCTCAACAAATATTTACTCAACACACATCACAAAGTATGCATTGAATGCCAAGCCCTCTTCCCGGCATTCTGTCCTTATTCTACACTTCTGCATCCCAAGTTCATGACTGAATTCATTTCCATTACGGCGTCTTGCTTCCTCTGTCACTTGATATGTATGAGCTCTTCCTACACCAACTCTTTATTATAATGGAAATATGTCCCCCTAGTAATTTTTCCCATTTTGAGTTTTATTCAGGTGTAACTGACCATAGGTTTGTTTCATTTTCATACATGTATACATCCATTAAATCATTGTCATCAGCATCATGATCATCACGTCCAAAAGTGTTCCCTTGCCCCCTGTAATCCCTTCCTCTCACCCCTTACTGGGTCCTGGGCAAATGCCACTGGGAGGTGGGGCTGCATACAGAAATGTTACATACAGACCACATATCTGCCAATAACAGCACAGAAAAGACATGGGGATAAAGCTATATCAGGGTAAAGAAATGACTAGGGATGGTAAACTAACAATTCTTGTTGGGTTTATAACGTTAAGAGAAATAATATGTATAATAATAATGCCACCAAAACAGGAAAAAGGGAACAGAGCTATATTGTACTAACATTTCTATATATTGCTGGAAATAAGCTATTATAAATCTGAGGCTAATTCTGATATGTTAAGATGTATATGGTAAACCCTAGAGCAACCACTAAAAACACCCTTTAAAATATCGTGGAAAAAAAAATCATTGAAGACATTAAAATGTAACATTGGAAAATAGTCACTTAATTCAAAGAAAGCGGTAAAAAAGGAACTGAGGAACATGACATGAGGCACATAAAAAAACCAAACAAAACAAGTAAAATATCAGGCCTAAATCCAACTATATCAATAATAAATTTAAATGTGACTAAACACATAGTTCAAACCAAAGGTAGAGATTGTCAAACTGGATAAAAAAAAAAAAAAATGATAGAAGCATATGTTGTCTATAGAAGACACATTTTAAATTCAAAGATACAAATAGATTAAAAGTAAAGGATGCAAAAAGATGTATTATGAGAAGAGGAACCACAGGAAAGCTAAAATGGTTATACCGACATCAGACAAAATATGACATTAATACATGAAGCAAAACCTGACGGAAATGTGGGGAGCCTCGGACAGACGAGGAAAGACAGCTGGTGACTTCAGTACTCCACTCTCAGTAGTGGACAGAATAACGAGGCAGAATATAAAAAATTATGGGATGCACCTAAAGCAGTACTTAGAGGGAAATTTACAGCTGTCAGTGTCTATATTAAAAAAGAAGATAAAATGAAGGAAACAATCAACAAATTGAAAAGGAAGCCTATGGAATGAGAGAAAATATTTGCAAATCATATAACTAATAAGGGGTTAATACCCAAAATACATACGTGTGTGTATGTGTGTGTGTGTGTGTGTGTGTGTATAAACTCATACAACTCAATAGCAAAACCCAACAAACAACCCAACTAAAAAATGGGCAAAAGATCTGAATAGACATTCTTCTGAACAAGACATCCAGATGGCCAACAGACACAGGAAAAGATGCTCAGCATCACTCATCATCAGGGAAATGCAGATCAAAACCACAGTGAGATATCACCTCACACCTGTTCTAATGGCTGGTATCAAAAAGACAAGAGATAACAAGTGTTGATGAGGACATGGGGAAAAGGGAACCCTTGTGCACTGTTGGTGGGGTGTAAAGTGGGTGCAGCCACTGTGGAAAACAGTATGGATGTTCCTCAAAAAATTACCAGTAGAAATACCATATGATCCAGCAGTGCCACTCGGTGTATTTATACAGAGAAATTAAAACACTAATTCAAAAAGATAAGATGTACTCCCACATTCATCAAAGCATTATTTATATAGCCAAGAAATTAAACAACCTAAATGTCCATTGATGGATGAATAGATTTTTAAAATGTGGTGTGCATACATATACAGTGGAATATTATTCAGCCATTAAAAAGAAGGAAATCTTGCTATTTGTGACAACATGAGTAGACCCTGAGGGCATTATGCCAAGTGAAATAACTCAGACAGGAAAAAATAAATACTATATGATCTTACTTATATGTGGAGTCTAAAAACAACAAAGAGGACAGGTAAGCTCATGGATACAGAGAACAGATTGGTGGTTGCCTGAGGCAGGGGTAGGTGGTGGGTAAAATGAGTGGAAGGGATCAAAAGGTATAAATCTTAAGTCATAAAATGAATAATCCATAGAGATGTAATGTACAGCATAATGATGATAGGTAATAATAAGGGGTTTCATATTTGAAAGTAGCTAGGAGAGTGGATCTTGAAAGCTCTCATAAGAAAGAAAATTGTAACTATGTATGATGATGTGTGTTAACCAGATTTACTATGGTGGTCATTTTGCAATATATACAAATATCAAATCATGACATTGTACACCTAAAACTAATATAATGTATCAATTATATCTTAATAAAAAAAAAGAGACCATCTCAAATCATTAACCCTAATTTCTGCCTTAAGACATTTGAAAAAGAAGAGGAACCTGAATCTAAAACACCAATACTCCCGACCCCTCTTTCTGTGGCTGGTTTCCTGCTGGTGAGCAGGATTTGCCTGGAAGCAAAAGGCAGCGGAGCGTGGTTTAAAAGTTAAAAAGATAACATTTTAAATTTAAAAAATCAAAATACAACATTGGAAGCTATAGTTTGATCTAAATTTTCCATGCATCCTCTTGCTTGGTTGTCACTTCCAACTTCCAAACACTTTTGTTAGTGAAAAGTGTTTTTCAATGTCAATAAATTGTTTAAACATCACTGTTGGAAAACCACCTAAATATGAAAGATTCATTAGACCAATAGGCTTGCATTTCAAAAAGGCCCATGTAACGCATCCTGATTTGAAAGCCACCTTTTGCCTGCCAATACCTGGTGTAAAAAAGAATCCTTCATCCCCACTATATACAACTTTGGGTGTTATTACCAAAGGCACTGTAATTGAGGTGAACGTGAGTGAGTTGGGCCTTGTGACGCAAGGAGGCAAAGTTATTTGGGGCAAATATGCCCAGGTTACCAACAACCCTGAAAATGATGGATGCATAAATGCAGTCCTGCTGGTTTGACAGCAGCTTCAGAGAAGAAATTCCTTATAATTACCGAAAACTACACACCGATCAGGAAGACCACCATTACTGTGGTGGTTCTGAATATTACCAAACAGCCTACGTATCTGCAGTCATCCAGAGAAGTATTTATTCTATTGTGAAAAACATTAAAATAGACATTTATTAAAATTTAAAAAAAAGAAAAAAATAATAAAATAAAATTTAAAAAAAATGACAGAAGTTCTTAATTAAAATTAATCTAAAATTTAAAAAAAAATTTTTTAAATTTAAGAAGTTCTTAAAGGAAAGTCTGTGTTGTACATTTAACTATAGAGAACTTTCATTTCAACCAAGCCAGGACAGTAAGCATTTGGGCGATATTGGCGATTTTTTTTGGCCCTTGGTATCGGCATTAATTCAACCATATGATAAAGAGCTTTTGCATACTTACTATGTGATAAGCACTCAGTCAAGTACTTAGTAAATAGCAAACTTCCAATCGCTTCTCGGCCTTTTGGCTAAGATCAAGTGTAGTATCTGTTCTTATCAGTTTAATAGCAAACTTCCATATCAAAAGTAGTGATTAGTTTTTGTTAGGAGGGAACAAATATAAGACCTTACTGAATCTGTTTTTATTCTCTAACTAAAGGTTAAAAATTTTGCATGCCAGGATGCCTAGGTGGCTTAGTTGGTTAAGCATCTGCCTTCGGCTCAGGTCATGATCCCGGGGTCCTGGGATCGAGCCCCACATGGGGCTCCTTGCTCAGCAGGGAGTCTGCTTCTCCCTCTCCCTCTGCTGCTCTCCCTGCTTGTGCAAGCATGCTCTCTCTCTCTCTCTCTCTGACAAATAAATAAATAAAATCTTTAAAAAACAAAGAAACAAAAAAACCTTTTGCATGCCTTTGCAAAAATAAACTCTCATCCTTCATATTCCAATGCCCCTGCTTGGTAAATAACAAATTAAATTAAATCCTCAGAGTCTGTATTAAATATCACTGAATTCTGAACTAATCAAACGCCTTCTTAAGTGAACAACAGGAACGAAAAGTCTGGAAAGATTTTCTAATTGAGATGATATTCCGGAGGGTCCAGAGGACGTTTTGAGAAAGTATAATTTTGGGGTGTTACGTCGCTCAGGATTTCCTGGCGGACGGCAGCAAAGGAAGGCCTTGCAAGTTCCCAGAGGTAAGGGAGGCTTTGCCTGTCAATCACAGGCTTCCCTGTGGTTCTCGGGGAAGTGGCGGGAGCAGGACTGTCTGAATCCAGTTGTAGAGCAGGGTCACAGATGACGGGGTTTATCTTGGGCACAATTTCCCCAGACTACCACCCATAAGTAACCCTTTGACTCTTAATCATCCAGAAGGCGGATAAACACTGCTAAAAAGCTGGCAGGTGCACAGACCTTGACGTCTTTGTTCTAATTCCAGTTGGAATGTACACTGTATGATCTTAGCCAACTTAATTAATTTTTCTGAGCTTCGGCTTTTGCATTTGAAAAATGACGATAGGTTTGTATAGGCTGCTTAACTCAATTAATACTATTTGCCTTTCTCTGCTCTCAACTACAAAGATTGAAGCTACTGGCCCACAATCCCTTGAGCGTTAATCAGAGGCCTGAAGACTTAAAAACTCTTAAGAGTCTGAAGTTCATGTTCAAAACTTTGGGCCATTAAGCAGGGTAACAGATTAATAGATTCCATCTGTTCTTGGCTCTTTACAGAGCCGTCTGGATGAATCTTTTTCTTTTCAACTTGCTAATTTTATCTGTAATCTAAATACTAAAAAAAATGGCAAGTACTGTACTGTACAAATAACATTGTTTTTCCTGAATGATTTGGGGGTAAGTTGTGGCCAGGATGTCCACCACCCCAAATACTTCAGTATGTACACAGATTAACAAGGACATTGTCGTGGGTAATCACAGCACAACCAGCAAAAGTCAGGACATTACACTGATGCATTACCACCATCCACTCCTTGGACCTCAGTCATGTTTCACCAATAATGTCCTTTTATAGCTCAAGGATCCAACCCCGGATCGTGTGCTGCATTTTCTTAGCATGCAGCTTGGGACTTTTCCACCTGGAAGAGTTCAGACCTTGACACTGGAAGCCAAGCCTTTGTAGCATGCACCTCACTTTGGGTTTATCTGACCCTTCCTCGCGAATGAATGCAGCTTATAAGTTCTTAGCAAAATAGTCCAGATGTGTGCTAGGGTCTCAGTGCCTCCTACCAGGTGGAAAGCGACTTCGGTGAGTCCTGTTCCAGGTGATGCGATTTGGTTACTGGGTTGAGGTGTTCTAGTTTTTCACCTGTAATGCTGTTCTTTCTCTCTCTGTGTCCGAGGCATTTTGTGGAAAGGTATTTTGAGACTATATGATTATCCAACTTCCTCCCTCTAGGTCTAGCACTTAGGGATGTGTCTTGGCTAAATTAATTATTACTGTGATGTTTGGCATTCACACTTATTATGCATGTATTATTAGCTGACTTGTAATATTAAAAGCTGACTTTTCTCCCCATTTGCATTTATTTGTTTTTGGTGTGTGTTTCCATCTGTATGGACTCATGGTTTCCTATTTTATTCCAAGGGCTTTAATCCTTGCATACCATTACGTATTTTGATATTCAAATTCTTTCTGATTTAACCAGTGGAAGCCCCTTCAGTGCTTGCTTCTGTGTCATTTGCCATGTCCTCAACTGCAACACAACATTCCAGGCTCATCTTATATCTGTCCGGCCCCAGCCCCAGAATCAACTCTTTCTCCAGGAAGCCCTGATCCTTTTTAGTGGAGAATGGTATTTGAACCCCAAGGATTTCTCAGATTAAGTTCAATCAAGTCGCTGGCTTGTTTCTCTGGATGTCAGTGACTCTAGGGCTGTGAGCTCATGTTTGATTGAACTTAATCTGAGAAAATCCCCAGGGTTAAAACAGGTTCCTTTGCAACAGAGAGCACTTTTGTTTGCTTCTGCTGGGAAACTACCAAGCTGCATCTGCACTGCTCCGTCTGGAGCTTGAGTTCCTTCCATTTTTTTTAAAATTTAAATTCACTTAGCCAACATATAGTACATCATTAGTTTCAGATGTAGAGTTCAATAATTAATCAGTTGTGTATAACACCCCAGTGCTCATCACATGACGTGCCCTCCTTAATGCCCATCATCCAGTTACCCCATGCCCCCACCAACCTCCCCTCCAGCAACCCTCAGTTTGTTCCCTAGAGTCAAGAGTCTCATGGTTTGTCTCCCTCTCTGATTTCTTCCCGTTCAGTTTTCCCTCCCTTCCCCTATGGTCCTCTGCACTATGCTTTATGTTCCACATATGAGTGAAACCATATGATAATTGTCTTTCTCTGATTGACTTATTTCACTTAGCATAATCCCCTCCAGTTCCCTCCACATGGATGTAAATGGTAAGCATTCATCCTTTCTGATGGCTGAGTAACCGTCCATTGTATATACGGACCACATCTTCTTTATCCATTCGTCTGTCGATGGACATCTCGGCTCCTTCCACAGTTTGGCTCTACCATCCTTAACCTGGCGTCGGTACAAGCCTGGCCTCCTCTGTGGGGTCGTTCCCACAATTTGTCTTTAGAGTCTCATGTTTCTCACCTGCTCTGTTCAGGCTTCAGCTCACTCTTCCCCCTCCCCTCCTGCTCCTCTCTCTCGGGCATGGAATTTCCCCTTGCTGCTTCAGTAGCCGCGCCTGGCTGTCCTCGTGAGAGCATCCGTCAGTGACCTAGCACTGAGGCCCAGAAGCCCTGATGCCCTCAAGAGAGTATTCACAGGTGCCCCACACCACAGCCAGAGACTTCTTTACAATGTAAAACCAGGTTATGCCCGTTCCTGGCTGCAAAGCTGCAAATGTACCTCCCAGCACACTGAGACCAAAGTGCAAACACCTACCTGTGTGGTCCGGTTCGTGCCTGTTTCTTGGATTCTGTCGCTCACCAACACGTGATCCTTCCAGAAGAGCATTCCTTCTATTCCTTCCACAGAACACCCTGGCTCCCACTTCAGTGTCCGCACTGGGTACCCCTGTTTGACATTCTTGCCCTTTCCCCCAGCGCCGGTTCTCTCCTTGGCTTGTCTCGGACGGCGGGAGCCTGGCTTCGCAGAGCTATTCCCTCCAACACTGCCACCCTCACCCGCTGGTAACTCCGTGCCACCTGTGAGCGCTCATCACCAACTGAAATTCTTGTAATTCTATTTAACTCTTGTCTGGTAATGTTTTACAAGGATATAATGCCAGGAGAACAGACCCCCGAACCCCAGTGCCGAGACCTCCTAGCACATGGTAGTCACTATTTGTGACTATGTTCGTTGAATAAATAAATGAGGGAAAAGCCATGACTCAGAATATCAGAATCCTTGCAAAGTACATCCTCTTCTGTTAGGAGCATCCCTGAGGTGGAGGACAGATAGAGTCAGGGAAGCCAAGGGGAGGGGGGCCAGGCCCTCCTCACCAGTGTTTTCCGCTAGGTCTTGGTTTGTTACTTCACCAGCCCAGCATTCAAAGAGTCCATGGAAGGTCAACTCTTGGCTTTGTCTCTCAGCCCAAAGCTTATCCTTTTGCTCTCGGACTAAAGTAGGGTGTGAGTGCTCCCATTCTATACATTGTTTGTTTGCTTGTTTGGTATTTGTGAACCTCGCAAGACTTTGGACAAACACACACATCCACACGAAAGCCGCAAAGTACTTCACAAACTCTCGCGCTGAATCAACATTGACGTTCTTCCTGGTGGCGGCAGAGTAGAAGTCCCTCTCACGGGATTTAATTTGGAACATGCTTGTGCGTCGCAGATGCTCGGAAAGTGAAAACTTCATGGCGCTTTTTGGGGTGAAGGAGCAATCAGCACAGCTCGTATTTCGCGTGCGAGAGGCCCCTTGCGTGGCAGGTGCATACACTCAAATCTTGCTGTGCGCAGGAAGCAGGGCCGGCAGCCCAGCCTCCGTGTGCTTAACAAAAAGGTAAAATACTTTCTCTCTGGCCTTTTCTTTTCCTCTCAGTCATGCATAAGCTGAAAACGGAAAACATATAAACATGTTGCAAAAAGTCAAGCGTTTGGAAATGTCATTGCCCTGGCCGATGTGGTTAGATTTTCGAGCGTGGCCAAAGGGTCCCTTCAGAGCTTTATTTTAACACTGCCAATGTTCATTCTTCCTGGCGGGGGTGGGGGTGGGGGCTCTGCCTACTCCTTCCCCTTCCTCGGGGCTATATATAAATAAATATATTTATTTATTTATTTTTCATACCTTACTGCATACTTTCGGCCAGCCAGCTGCATTTTATATTGCAAATTGGTTTTGACTCTGAGGTCTGGAGTTTCGCTCAAGCCTGACACCATGGGTTTTTGCAAACCTGGCTTTCTAGCTATTCGGTTATACCTATGTATATGATTCATGCTGACATCCCTGCACTGATGGATCATGTTTGCTTTTGGTGGAGATGAACTCCAAGAGATAGGCTTTTAGAACGATGTTTTGAAGTCCGATTCTCTTACATGGAGTGCGTTTACCTCATCTATTGCCTTTAGGTGGTGTAGAGTACACACGCACAAAGCAAGACCCGCGATTGCTATTAGATCGTGGTAGAAGAGGCTCGGGACCAATATTATCTTTGTCGAGTAAAAATAGCATATTCCATTTCCACTTAGCAATTTAAATTTTTCCTTTGGGTAGAATTTGGGGGATTCATACAGAAAAGGAGAAGGTAATTTCGATGTATTCTTGGCTAGTAGGACAAGATCCTCTCATCCCTCTGTGGGTGAGTAAGAGTTTCCTGATGTAACTGTGAAGAAGCTATAAAGGTGCTATCATATAAAATTCGTCTGGTCTTTGTCACCCGCTCCTGGCACAGAGCTTCTAAAAGCCCTTGGAACTCCCTGAGAGGTAGAGGAGTGCCTTTGTCAGTCATGAGACCCTTGGATTGCTCCTGAGTTTATGCTAATGAGATGAATCTTGGTGGGTCCCCAATAGCTTCAGGGTGGCCGGGGTTACTCTCCAGAAAGAGTCACCACGTGATTTGAAGGCTGGGACTTTGAGGCAGCCCAACCTCCAGAGAGGGGAGGGAGAGTGGGAGATGCGTTCCATCACCAATAGCTAATGATTTAATTAATTGTGTCTATGTAATGAGACCCCAATAAAAATTCTGGACACTGAAACTCAGGGGAGCTTCTTTGGCTGGTCAGCATATTGATGTGGCAGCAGAATGATGTACATGGTTCCCGGAGGAGTGGGCATGGAGTGGGCAGGTCTCCTCCTTTGGCCGGTCCTGAGTTGTACCCTTTATAAGACAATGGTAATCGTGACTATATCACTTTCCTGAGTTCTGGGCACCGTTCTCGTGAATTCTCAAGCTGAATGGGGTCATGGGAACTCCTGAATTTGTAGCTGGTTGGTCAGAAGTGTGGGTGCCCTGGGACCCCCTAAACTTGTGGCTGGGGCCTGAAGAGGGGGCAGCCCTATGGAGGACGGTGCCCTTAACTCATGGGGCCTCTGCTGACTCTCAGTGGTCGGAGCCAGAGTGGATTTGCAGTACACCAGTTGGTGGTACATAGAGGCAACGTTAAAAAACACTGAAGCTAACTAAGAGGCAGACTTTGTGCACATGTCTGGGTAAAGCACGTAAAGGTCTTCTGAGACAGAAGGGGTGATGGGACAGGCTGAATTCACCTAGTGATCTTTCAGAAAGCACCCTTTCTCTCCTCACAAGACACTAGTGTCTATCTCCATCCATTAATATGGGGGGTTGTGTCTATGGAAGGTTTAAGGGTTTTTAATTAGGGCAGTCACCATCAGGAAGACAAAGGGAGATCGGATGACGGAGGAAATGAATGGTCTGCCTCCCACTCCGCTCTTGGGCCAATGGGGGCTCAGTGGTGGGAAGGAGGGGCCACAGCTGGAGGAACCACTGAGCTGGGAGACTGGGAGCAGGAATGGGGTCTAGGGGACAGGGGGTAAGCTCCAGCAAAGAGGTGGAGAATGGGCATTCTCCCCGTGTTGTGTGGAGTCCATGTTTGCTCTGGTTTCCTGAAATTTGGAACCCAAGCAGCTTCAAGAGCCATAAAGAATAGAATCCTCATGATGAGTCCTGTAAACAGTGGTGAATGCAACATGTCTAGTGGCTTCAGGACTGTGGACGTATTGACAGGATGGGGCCTGGAGGAGCAGGGTCAGCTTTTGAGCACTCGAACTGGGGCTAATGCAATGGAGGGATTGAATTTTTAATTTGACTTAATTCATTTAATTTTCACTCACCTGCCGTTAAGCTGAAATAGCCTCGTATGGCTAGTCTCTCCCTTCCTGCACGTCCCAGGTCTAGAGGTTCCTGAGGTCCTGGAGAGACAGGGTGGCAGGCTGTGAATCCCCTCTTGGTGCAGAGCAAACTGTGAGACCTTAGGGGGCTTGATTTCCTTCTCTGTGTTCACTTTCTTCCTCTATAAAAAAAAGGGAATAAAGAAAGCCTACCTCATGAAACTGCTTCATATGTGAGTGCCTGCACATAATAGGCATTCAGTAAATATTAGATGAAAAAGTCTACAGATAATGAGCTGGAAACAACCTACATCAGTTTTGAAAGGTGAGTTTTATTGTCTTCAAAAGCAAATGCCAACGTGCATGTTATTGAATTCGTTTATGCTTTTATTTGTCTCAGAAACCCATCTGCATATTATAATTGGAAAATAAAAGTATGTTTCACAATATAAACACTAACTAAATGGCTTTCTTAGGAAGCTTCACAAGGTTAACCATATTATTCAATAAATACATCTTGACTTTACCTTCAAATGAAGTTATCTGGGACACAATGGTTTGTTTTCCTACCACTTGGAGTCTTTTTTTCTCATTTTTCATAATAAAAAAAGTCCAAGAGCAGTCGTTGGCACAAAGAAATAGCATGGTGTGGCACACACAATCTTGGGAAGTCACTTTCAGAGAAAGCGTTGGTGCCAAACTGGGCACCATGTTTTTCATTCTGTGGGTGAGAAGAGACAGTGTTTCTCAGGGCGGCCTCCCCCGCACTGAAAGAGCCTGCTTGTGATTGCGATTCAGACTGGTCACCACGAGACACAAGCAGAACATAGTGTTCAACTGCTTTTTATTACAAATATATATATATGTATATATATATATCCTCTTATAATTATGTACCTTACCGGGGCTGCAGCAAAGAAAAGAGTATTTGTTAACCTGCCGGGATCTTGCCAATAAATTTCCATGTGTTATGGTAATGTTCTCTGCACCAGACCATATCATCCCAAATTATAAATGACATTTCTTACCTTCTAGGAAGAGAGGAGATGCTTGGGGAAGCCATGGGAAAGGATGAATGTGACGATTTGTGCCACACCCCCGGCCACTTCACCATCACGATAGTAAGAGCTGCCATCTTGCGAGCGCCCGTGGCGGGCCTGGCCACGAGCTGTGAGCTCGATCACCACCCTCCGGAGAGTACATTTGTGCTGATTCTTGTGTGCCTGAGAACTGGAGGCTCGGGGCTGGTTGTTGCCAGAACTTCAGGTCACACCCAGGTTCTCTGTCTCCCGGAGAACTGACAACTGACCCCTTTTCCGATGGATGACATTGAAGAGCAGTGACCTTACATTTTGAAGGGTGTCTATCCCAAGAAAACAAAGAGTATACAAGATTAAAAATAAGTTTGTGTCAAAAATGAAAAAAAAATCATAGAAAATGAGAAAAGTCATAAAAGAATGAAATTTCTAAATTCTGAAGAGTTTTTTTCTAATAAAATAAAGAGTAGTTGTTGCTGTGCTCTGGGCACTGTGCAATAGAGTTGTATAGGAACTCACTAATGTATACAGGAACCATATGAGGGAAGTTCCAGGATCATCCCTGTTCACAGATGAGGAAACAGAGCATGGTCAGCGACTTGTCCAGAGTCCCACAGCTAGTAGTAATGGGGGAGCTGAGACTCAGAGTCTGCATCTCTCCTAGCATAACAAGCACAGTTGATAAAGAACAGTTGATAGTCATGTGCACGCTGCTGGATCTGGTAGGGTCTTCAGAGGGCTATTTCCTTTCACAGCCCTTAAGGTGAGTTTTGTCAAAGTATTATTAAATAATTTATTTGGAATATTCTTCAAAAGAGTATTTAAACTTTTAAAAAAAAATTTTAAGAGAGAGAGAGATTGAGCATGCATGAATGGGGGTGAGGGGGTGGAGGGGCAGAGGGAGGGGGGAGAATCTTAAGCAGGTTCCAAGCCCATCATGGAGCCCAACGCAAGGCTTGATCTCACGACCCTGAGATTATGACCTGAACTGAAACCAAGAGTTGGATACCCAACCTACTGATCCATCCAGACCCCTCAAAAGAGTATATTATAGAAAGAGGACAGGTCTATCCAGGTCAAAGCTGGAAAAGACCAAGACGGCCTCTCGGTACCATGGACCGTTCCCCCTTCCAGGAACAGCTGGCCTTGCCGTCTTGGACCCTGAGGGATACAGAAGCAGCCCATGAACTTCACAGACAGCCATGAACTTGGCCTCTCTAAGAGGCCCCCCAGGAGCTGTCCCTCCCAGATCAGTCGGAGGGCTGCCCTCTCCTTCCTCCCTGGGAACCCCTGGTTTGTTCTTTTCCTCTAGGACACTTATTCATATCACTGATGGCACCTAGCTCCTAGCGTCAGGTGCTGAGAGCTGAATCAAGCCATGACTGCCTTCTGGCATGCCGAAGAACTCCGTGGGGGCATTTTGGGAACTGATCTGGCCCCCGATACCCTGACTTTATTCTCCCTTCCCCATTTCTCTTCCAGTCTTTTAAAAGTCTTAATAGTGTTTGTCTTTTTGTAAGCTGACTCAAATCATTATTTGAATAAGGCTACATACAAATACTCAAAATGTTTTTTTTGTTTTATGCAGGCATGGGTGTCTGATTTTCTTTCTCCTTTCCTGTTACTGGGTTATTTCTGCTTACGACACAGAGCGCATGGAACACTTGATAAGATGTCACCACACAGTTCTGCTAGGTAGGAATCAAAAAGAAAGAATTTCTACCCTTGGCATACTTCCTGGCCTCTGGCTCTAGAAGAAGGCTTGTTCACCTGGCCCTGATTTGTTTCACACAGGCCTGGACATACCCTGAGTGCCCGTGAGTCCAGTGTGCTTTTCACACTCTTACATTTTTTTTTGGAATAATTTGAGGATGGGTATTAACTCCTCTTCACATGTTTGGTTGCAGCCACCTGTGAAGCTGCCTGGACCTGCACTTTTGCTTGTTGGGAGGTTTTTGATTACTGTTTCAGTTTTGTTCCTAGTAATCAGTCTATTCAAAGCTCCTGTTTCTTCCTGATTCAGTCTTGAAGATTGTATGTTTCTAGGAATTTATCCATTTCTTCTTAGGTCATCTATTTGTTGGTGTGTAGTTGATGGCCTATATTTCTGTGGTACTGGTTGTAACTTCTTTTTTTTTTTTAATTTCTGATTTTATTTATTTGGGTCCTTTCTCCTTTTTTTCCTGATGACTCTAACTAAAAGTTGTTAATTTTATCTTTTCAAAAAACCAGCTCTTAGTTTCATTGATCTTTTCTATTGTTTTTTTAAAAAAATTTTTATTTAAATTCAATTAAGTTAACATATACTGTATTATTAGTTTCCGGGGTAGAGTTTAGTGATTCATCAGTTGCATTTAACACCCAGTGTGCATTACATCATGTGGCCTCCTTAATGCCTATCACCCAGTTACCCAATCCCTCCACACACCTCCCCTCCAGCAACCCTCAACTTGTTTCCTATAGTTCTATTGCTTTTTAGTCTCTATTTCCTTTCTGATCTTTATTATTTCCTTCCCTCTACTAACTTTAGTCTCTGTTTGTTCTTCTTTCACTAGGTCCTTTAAATGTAAAGCTAGATTGTGTATTTGAGATTTTTCTTGTTTCTTGAGGTATCGCTATGAACTTCCCTTTTAGAGCAGCTTTTGCTGCATCCCAAAGATTTTGGGACATTGTATGTCCATTTAAATTTGTCTCCAGGTGTTTTTTTAATTTCCTTTTTGATTTCTTTATTGACCCATTGGTTGCTTGATAGCATGTTGTTTAGTATCTGTTCGTGCTTCTTTCCTTGTTTTTTCTTGTGGTTGATTTCTAATTTCATACCATTGTGGTTAAAAAAGATGCTTGATGTGATTTCAGTCTTCTTAAATTTATTGAGACTGGTTTTGTGGCCTAGCATGTGACCTATCCTGGAGAATGTTCCATGTATACTTAAGAAAATTGGGTATCCTGCTGCTTTTGCATGGAATGTTCTATAGGTATCTGTTAAGTCCATCTGGTCCAGTGTGTCCTTTGAGGCTGATGTTTTCTTATTGATTTTCTGTCTGAATGATCTGTCCATTGATGTAAGTAGGGTGTTAAAGTCCCCTACTATTATTGTACTGTTGTCTTTTTCTCCCTTCATTTCTGTTAATGTTTGCTCTATATATTCAGGTGCTCCTATGTTTAGTGCATAAATGTTTACAAATGCTATGTCCTCTTACAGGATTGACCCCTTTATTATTATGTAGTACCCTTCTGTATCTTTTCTTACAGTCTTTATTTTAAAGTGTCTTTTGTCTGATGTAAGTATAGCCACCCTAGCTCTACTCCCCACACCCCTTACTTGGATCTGGATATCACTTTCCAGGTCTCTTGTCATGCACAGGTGAAGAGATCAGTCAAATCCGTACCACCACAGAGATTTCATTTATTGCCACAGATGCACAAAATAAATAACCCAGCATCACACACAAAAGAAAACAACAAGAAACGCCCTTTGTATCTTATGAGATTGCTCCACAGAAGAGTAACTGAATACTTGACAAGGCAAACAGGCCAAGCTCACTTATGAATATAAATGCAAAACTCCTAAAAATATATGTTATAACCTACATGTTTTGATGTCTAATATATAACACATAAGCATATTCACTCGAAAATTGCAAAGAGAAACCTTAGGAAATCTGTTGATATAATCGATCATGTTACAGACTCAATAAGGAAAAGCACGTGATTCTCAAAAGATGCAGAAAAAAGGCATTTGATGAAATTCTGCATTGACTCATTACGAAATACGTTCAGAAACCAGTCATAGAATGGAACCTCCATAGCCAGGTAAACATCATCTTCTGAAAGTCTACCGCAGATATGACCATGTGACAGGCAAAGATTAGAAACAGAGCCTTGAAAGTCAAGGGTGCTGCTCCAGTCAGCTCTGTCTTGAAGGACCTGGCTGGCATGAGGCAGGGGAAAGAGGCATAACAACCAGAAAGAAGAACAAAGTCAAACCATTATTGGCAGAAGAGGCGACACTGATATGGAGAATGTAAGAGAAAGTAGAGACAGACATGTAACCATGCTAGATTGGTATTTTCATAATATATGAAATTTATGCAAATCAGAAAGAAAAAGACAATGATCCTAGTCCATTGTGGCTTCCATAAAAGAATACCACAGATGGGGCGGGTTATAAGCAGCAGAAATCTATTTCTCACATTCTGGAGGCTGGAAGTCCAAAGTCAAGGCACCTGTGGATTTTGCAATTTTATTTTATTTTTTAAAAAGATTTTATTTGTCTATTTGTCAGAGAGGGGGAGAGAGAGAGCACGCACAAGCAGGGGGAGTGGGAGACTGAGGAAGAAGCAGACTCCCAGCTGAGCAGGGAGCTCAATGCAGGACTCGATCCCAGGACCCTGGGATCATGACCTGAGCCGAAGGCAGATGCTTTACCGAATGAGCCACCCAGGCGTCCCACAACAGTGCAGTTTTAAAAAATGGGCCAAAGAAGGGATAATTCATGGAAAAGAAACCCTGAAAGATCAAAGAATATATGAAAGAGGCTCAACCTCCCTAAAAATCCTGACATGTAAATAATAAATGAAATCATTCAGACCCATCAGATTGGAGAAATTATCAGGTCTGATCATTCCAAGTGTTGATACATATGGAATTGCAAGGATTGTTACTTCATGGAGTGATTTAGCAACATGTAATTTAACCAGTGACCCAGCAAATGCAGTACTAGGTATATTTTAGAGAATTTGGAAAATGATCACACCGAGTCCTAACTAAGGTGTATGTTGGGGCATTGTTTATAAAACAGCAAAAATCAAAAACCACCTAGTTGTCCACCTATAAGGAACTGGATAAATAAATTGCTATATATTCATACAATGAATAATGTTAACCAGCAAGAACAAATATACTAAGACATAGGTATGAGCATAAACCAATCTTGAAAACGCTTGCTGGATGAGAAAAGCAAAGTATTGCAAACAAATGCATACCTGGTTAAAATTGTGTAACACGTACTGCAGTATTATAAATTGGTCGTGGACACAATCGAGAGGTAAAGGTATAAACACAAGGGTCTGATGAGTGCCCATGCGCTTAGGAGAGGGGCAGCTTCTGGGGACGGAGGAGTATGAGGGCCCACCTGCATGGGTGGGGGTCACCTAAGAAAGGGGCGCAGCCCTGGCCAAGGGCCAGTGTGCAAACTTGCAGTGCTGAGTAGGTTACACACATTGCTTCCGCTTCCTGCACGATGACTTTTCTGTACAAGAAAAGATAGAGAAAGAGAGAGAACCAGGGGAGGGGGGAGGGGAGGAGGGGAGGGAGGGGGAGACAAGGGAGGGAGGCTGGACCCTTGAGTTCCAGCATATCTCTGGTGGGGTGGGGGGAGGCAGGGAGCCCTGGGCCTTGCACAGAAAGCAAACCAGGCTGGTTTGGTCCATTTGGAGAGGTGCTTCCAGAAGCCAGAGCTATGTGGCCCGAATCCCTACCCTCATCCTTCCCGTTGAGCTTTGCGGATGGAGCAGCCTCTGAACCTTCTGGAGGCCCTGACTCAGCAGGCCTGGGGTGGGTGCCACCGGGCACCTTTCTGCGGAGTTTGCAAGGGCTGTTCAGGCTGCCGTCCCGGGGAACACCCTGTGAGAACCACTCAGGCTGGAGAAGACTGGCCTCTGGAAGGAGAGTGACAGGACAGAGGGCCAGTTCTTCTCGTGTCCTCTGAGCCTTAGAAATAGTGTTTTGGAATCAATGTAGTTCGACCATCTGGCACTCACTGAGAGTCGAGACACGTCTTCACCCCCCTTCGCCTTTTGGGGCGGGGAGGGGTCAGGAGGAGGACAGGGAGGGAGGCGGTGGGAAGACGGCACACAGGTGTGGGGCTGTGGGGTCCCCCCGCGCGGCACCAGCTTGCCCAGGCAGGAGGAGGGGAAGCCGGATTGCAGGCACAGGCCTGACGCCCACTTCTGCAGCTCCACCGGGCTGGTTCTTGGACGAGACCTCAGAAGCTCACATGTGTCAAGTGGACCGCTTTCCCTAAGCCTCCCAGTGTTTACTGGGATAAGCTAGCTTGTGGCTTCTTTCTTTCCCCCTCGATGTTGAATCTCTGCCAGATTCTCGCTCGGTGCTTTTGCTCGGGAAGCGAAGAGACCGTCCCCAGGCTTGGAGGAACAGCACCCGAATAAGAAAGGAGGATTAAAAAAAGAAAGGCCTTTAGCTTATCATCCAGCCAACTAGCCTCTCGTCAGAGTTGCTGGCTATGAGGAAATGTGGGGGTTTTGTTCATTTTATTTTGTTTGGATTCCGTTTGACAGCTGCCGCAGAGATATGCACAGTTTCCGTAGCCAATTCAATGACACCTCCATCTCCTTCATCCTGACGGAGTTTGGTTTCCATGAGGCGCAGAGGAAAGTGCCGAGACCCGTCCTGTGATCCCGGGCTGGGCCACAGGGGCCGGATGCGTTCCCACCTCCCACCCGGATGCCCCTGGAATGGCCCTGGGCCTTGCCATGCACGGCTTGGGTGGGCACCTTGGGGTGCTTGCAAATACCCGAGCAAAGACGGAGCTGGTGGTACTGTCTTCGAGATATTAGACCAGTGACTGACTCGGCTGAACCCGGCCCGGGCGATGGCTCTTCGGGACGCCCATCCAGCAGACGGCCGCGTCTGCAGTCTCAGGCACGGGTAGGCAGGAAGGCAGTGATCAGAGACAATTCATTGCAACCACGTGTGTGGAGCAAGCTGTCCCTTCCATAGCTCTGCTCACTCGTTCCCAGGGCAGGGACCCGGGGGGCCCATTGGCTCTCCGTCCCTTCTCCATGCTGCCGTGGCCAATGCCCACACCTTCACGTGCACGTGTGGGGCCCTATGAGGCACGGGGCAGGCAGGCCGGCCTCCTCGGGGATCTGCAGTCTCGCCAAGGCTGTGCCAATGACATTCCCTTTGACTCATGCTCGAGCGCCCTGTGCCCTCACTCACTCACACAGAATGCCAGGCACGGCGTCTTGCACACAGTGCCCCAGGTTCACTGTGCACTGAGCCCGGGTGATTAGAAGCCGGCCGACGGGATACGTTGTCCCTGTGGTGCCCTGCTCCAAACCAGGCTGCCAGGGGCCGTGTCACGACTAACATGACCAACATGAAGAAGCCGTCCCGCTCTCCAACAAAAGGACCCCCCACTTCAGCCAGGGGGCTGTGGGGTCCCCACCAGTGGACCTAGAGGCCACACAACCTCTGACAACCAGTGGTGACCCTGCTGTGCTGTTTACAAATTCAAAACACAAACAAAACCCAAAAACTCATACCAGCTCTTGACCTGTTTGCATAAAGATGGCGTTAGTCATATACTGAGGAACCTCTGCCTGAGAGCACTTTCTCTTAGCAGGGCCCCTCACTCACGTGGGAGAGAGAACCACCGGGGGAAGACCAGTTAACTAGGCAAAGGACATGGTGACCAAGGGGTAGGGGCCAGGGCAGGGAAAGAAAGCACCATCAAGAAGCTTGATCTGCCAGTGACGGATTCTGGGCCACTTGTGGGACTTAACTTCACACGTCAACTTGGCTGGGCCATGGTGCCCAGAGGTGGTCAGACAGTATCCTGGATGTTTTCTGTGAGGGTGTTTTCGGATGAGATTAACATTTAAATTGGTGGAATCTGAGTAAAGCAGATTTCCCGCCACGGTGTGGGTGGGCCTCGCCCAAGCAGCTGACGGCCTGATGAGCACAAAGACTGACATCCCGCCAAACAAGAGGGAATTCTGGCAGCAGCCTGCAGCATCGTCCCTTCCCGGGTCTCCAGCCTGCCGGCCACCTTGCAGGTTTTGGATTTGCCAGCCTCCATATTTGTGTCAGCCCACTTCTTAAGTTAAATCTCTTTCCCTCCGTATACATACGTCCTGTTGGCTCTGCTTCTCTGGGGAACCCTGACTCATGCACCCCCACCCCCCACCCTGAGGGGCCTGCAGCACACTCCACCTCAGCCCACCCTGCTCCTGGCGGCCTGGGAGCAGAGCTGAGGGACAGCTAACGAGACAGTCGAGGTTGGAAAGGAAGAAAAACTGTAAGGTAAGGAGCTCTGTGATTCCCCATGTGTATTTGTTCATCTTGCTGAGGAGACACTGAATTTCCAGAAGATTCATCTGTGACCTAAAGAAGGTTGGCAGCAAAGATGAAGAACACAGGTAAGGGAAAGCTTATGAGCAGGACAAGCTATTGGGCTGGTCAAAGAAAATAAGGAGGCCAGGTTGAACACTGGAGAGACCATCCCACATTGAGACAAGTGTAATTCTGCCTTTATTTCTTTCTCTCGACAGATGTATGAATATACTGTTGCTTGTTTAGAAGCTCTGATCCTTAATCAAGACCACAGGGCATCTCTTCATCTCCCTCCACATCTGCAATCTGCAGACTTCATGAAGCCAGAAACCACGGTTTCCTAAGGCTGAACTGTCGGGCTTAGACGGAAGCATCCAGAAACGAAGAGACATGGCTTTTTCTTTCCCCTTTCCACCCAAACATGACCAAACCTCCCTATTTTGTCAGTCTCACACCTTGGAGCCCATCAGTTATTTGAGTTAATGTTTGGCTGACAAGGCAATACCCACAAAAGAGAGATTTATCCCCCTGTCTGCAACTGTGATCCAGGCTGTTACACAGACGGTGAGATTCATTTGTAAAGCAATCAGCAAGACCATTACTTAATTAAAGTCTCCAATGAGAAAACAGAATTTAAAGTTTCTTAAATGTCAGATTTGTACTATCGGAGAGTCTCGTCTAAAACAACAGAGTGTAGGGGCGCCTGGTGGCTCAGTCGGACGACTGTCTGACTCTCAGCTCAGGTCTTGATCTCAGGGTCGTGGGTTCAGGCCCCGCATTGGACTCCATGCTGGGTATGGAGACTACTTAAAAAAAAACACACACACACACAACAGTGTAAATTCCATGCTGTGCTTGGCTCTCAATAAACATTTTTTTGAACTAATGACAGCAGTCAGTGTCCTGTTGGACCAGTCCAAGGGGCAAAATGGCAACAGTCATCTCAGAATGGTCACGATCCTCTCCCCAGAGCTGCACTGGCCAGAAAGACGGAATGGTTTTCTGGAAGATTCGCTGGCGGTGTCTAACAACAGTGACAAGTGGTTTGCCACGCACCGTGCTACCCACGTTACGTAAATACCAGTTTGCATTCGGTTTTCCTACGGATCTTCCCTGCAACGCCCCGAAGCTAGCACCGTGATGGTTCAGAGGAGGACTTGAGCTCAGAGCCAGTGGGCAAATGCCCAGCCCCGAGCTGGGATGGAGCGCAGGGAGGATTGGACCTGACGGGCGCACACCGGACGGAGCACTCCTCGGCCCCGTGTGCATCTGAGTGGGAGCGCAGTGCAGAAAGGAGCAAAGTGTGTGTGCAGGGGCTCCCTATAGCACTGGGTGAGCAAGTCGTAATGGACAGCCCCGCCTCAGTGCTTGCCCAGGAATGGCAAACCCAGAGGACCGGCTAGGAGCTGCAGGGTGTGGCTGAGGAAGGAGGGCATTGCTTGACTGTTGTCAGCTTCCAGCTTAATTCCATAGGAGAGCCGCTCCCTCTAAGACACCCCTCCCGGTTGAGGCCTTCTAGAACAGAGTTTGGGTGGTGGTTTTGTTTTTTTTTTTTAGCTTTTTCTTGCCTGAAATTGTTCTTTGTTAACAAGGGGGCCCCTTTGTTGAGTTTTAACAGTTAAATTAACATCTTCCGTCACTCTCTGGCAACGTTTCCCAGAATGTTCCATCAGCTAGGTTTGCTCCCAAGGCGAGAATGACACGTTGGGCTCGGGTGTGTGCAGATGGTATTGTTGATATTCTGTAGGAGAGTCAGCTGGGCAGCTCTGGCTCAAGCAGACCACATCAAAGCTGCCTTTGTGAGCTGCCGCGGCCGGTCCTGCAGGGGCTTGCTCACGCGGCAACCTCCTCGGAGACGGCAAACAAGCTGCGAGCGCTTCCATGCTGGCGCTGGGAGATGGCAGTGCAGATCAGGTGTCCGGGGCTGTTTCCTGGGGGCCCTGACCCTCGGGGACACCTTTTCTCCAGTTAAACCAGCACTCGCTGCTAACGCAGTAACAGCTAACCGCTACTCAGTTCTCGACAGGTGTTAGGCGCAGGCTTCTGTCGTTGACACAAGTCGATTCTTCGTGACCACCAGCTAAGGTTTAGGTATTGCTGTCATCCCCGTTTTACGGAGGAGAAACAGAGGCGGGAGAGGTTAGTGTCCCTGTGTTCATGAAACCAAGCAATGGTAGAACTGAAAGTTGATGCTCAATCTGATAAACCCAAACCCGGACCTGCCCGTCCTCTGGCACGTCCCCCGCTGTGGCGCTGGAGTTTGACTCAAACCCAGGAAGCTCTCGAGAGCACCTGGAGGACTTACCAGGTGCCGGAGAGCCTGCTGACTCCCTGGTTCGACCTCCAGAGATTCCTGCCGGCTGCATCTTGGGCAAGACGGAGACCGCACAGTGAGCTTAAAGCAGGACACTTTGGGCTCAGCTAGCCACGGCTTGAACCCGGCTGCACATGAGCTGTGTGACCACGGTTAGTGTCTTCACTGGTAAAACGGGGACAATCAGGACTTCACTCACAGGGTTAGAAGGAATAGTTGAGAAAAAGCGCCTAAAGCACCTTGGTGCACAAAAATGGTGGCTACGCCTTCAGGAAGGGGCTCTGTCCTAAAAAGTGAATTCATCTTGGGCTCAAAAGGTTATTTTAACTAATAATAATTTAACATTCAAAGAAGAGTTTTAAATGGACTATAAAGCTCCTGCGACACCACTGTAGTTGTGTTAACGTTTGCAGCACGTGAACGGCAGGGTATGGAAGAAAATCCCCCTCAGCCTCAGTTTGAATTTTGCTTCAGTGAACCCACATGCTTTGATTTGGTTTTGGGGGTGCCACCAAGGGACATGCTCGGTGCTCCCACCCTCTGAGACAACCAGGGAGAAAGCTGGCGACCGAGCAGCTTGCTTCGCCCTCCTCCTCTGAGAGCATCCGCCACTCCTACGTCCCCCTTCCACAGCTAACCCAGGCAGTTGTCCAAGTCAGCACTAAGAGCCCCTGACCCCCGAGACAATCAGGTAGATCAGCAAAGCTCGAGGGACACATCTCATGCTGCAGCAGTTTTCCTAGTTGATGTCCAGCCTCCATTCCTCACCTGCGCAACAAAGCATGGAGGAGCCAAGCATAGGAGCCGTGACCACTTTTTCCTGCCTCTATCCAAACCCATGGGGGGGCTGCTATCCTTATGTTTCTATGATTGTATTCCCCAAAATAGTAACCATATGGTACTTTACAATATCTCAGATGATGTGGCCCATGCCTGATGAGACTATGTTTTATAGCACCTGTCAGGGAGGAATGTAAATAGGCCACGCCAGGAGAGGGGGACCCTAAGGACAGCAGAGCTATGGGTGGGAAGGAGGAGCGGAAACTAGGTCATCAAGAGAGGGCTTTCAGAAGACCACAGTTAGCATCCAGGCTCCAGTGCCATCAATGGAGGACATGTGTAAGATCACAACTGGTGGTAGCCTAGACTCCAGGAGGTAGGTCATTATCAGGGCCCAGGAATAGGGAAGATACAGTGATCTGGGCAGGCCACTGGCAACCTTGAGGACAGAGGTGGGAGCTGACAAGGACAGAGCAGGGCCCACAAGCTGGTGGATTGTGGTACAAAGGTGGGTGTTTTATTACAGAGACAAGCTTTAAGTCCGGGCCCTAGAGTAGGCCCAAGTTCATAGGAGACTAACAAGTTCAAGCTCCATATATTCACTTATCACCCATTCATCCATCTACTCAGCCATTTGCTTATCCATCCATCCATCATCCATCCACTCATCCATCCATCACATTCTTTTTAATCATTTGGCATAGCACTGGGAATAGAAGAAAAAGAGAAAAAATAAAATTTAATCTCTTCTTGGAGCTCATAGCCCAGCAGAAGGACAATGCTGAGTCATCTGAGTCAAGGAAATGCCCCTTCCTGCAGTGCCTGCCATCTCTCGGCTCCCCATGTGAGCTATAAAGGACTGTTGGAGTCTAATTCCTGTCCATCATCCTTCAATAATCACAGAGAGGAAGGCTAGGAGGGTAGGAGCCACGCAAGTCGCTGTAACCACTGTTAGCTTCTCCCTAGTAGAGTGTGGGATCTGTTTGATGAGTGTCTTCACCCTTGCTGTCCATTAAAAAAAGAAGCAACAGTAGTTGGAAGTGCACGGACCTTGAGAAACCCAGGGTATTGGTTTTCTATTGTGACCAAAAACAAAATTACTACAAATGTAGCAGCTGAACACAACAGATATTAGCTCACAGTTTCTGTGAGTCAGGATGAAATTTCCTGCCCCACAAAATTCACAGGGCTAATGAAAGCATTTCCTATTTATTGCCCTCTAATATATGCAGGTATTTACAGGCATTGTCTCTGATTGGCCTGAGACACCAACGTGGGAGCAGGGTTTTTCAGATGAAGGCAGCAAGATGCAGAGAAATTCTACCCACTTCCTGATACGCAGTCTTGAAAAGCAAGCTGAGTGGGTAATCCACGGCCCCATGGTAGCCGGCAACGGGCAGCTTGGGCCGTCTGGGGTAACGCAGAGCAGAATGCGCTGCCGTGACCCTCAGGATTTGGGAGCAGCCAGCCTTTTTCCCAGCCAGGCCGGTTAATGCCAACATTGTCCTTTATCAGCCATGAAAACTAGCTTCCTCTTCCCTTTGGTGTATGGACAATTACAATTGTTGTAAGAAAGGTTGTAAGAAGCGGTAAAGAAGTTGTAAGAAAAGAAAAGAAGGTGAGAAAACATAATACAAAGTGCCAACAGTGGTAAAAACATATTCACGAAATTTGTTCTTTCTTAAAGAACACAAGTATGTAGAGGCCATAGACAATGTCCTGGGACCCCATCCTGCATTTCCTCTCCACGTATGTGAATACACGAAATAGGGGTTCTCTTTACCTACAAAACTTCTGGCTCTCCTTTTTGCCAGGCTTTTGAACCTCCTGAAGAACCGCATCCTTTTTTAAAATGACAGGAAAACATATTTTTGAAGAAATGTTAAGGCGCGCATGCTCTTTACCTCTTTCGGTGTGACTTTGTCCCTCTTCACCCAGAGCCTTCCGTTACCCAGGGACCTTTAGACATTTCTGCCTGGAGAGAAAAGAGAAAGAGGCATCCTGTAGCTTTGACTTACAAAATAAACTTTTGAAATGCTCAGTGACAAAATGGTCTTGCAAGCCAAGCTTTGTGGGAAAAGGGGGGGTTGGGGATTCCCAAACTTGAGAGCACAGAGAGGGGTGTGTGAGGGGGTGGGAGGGAGGTGTAATCTGAGTGCCCTCCCCGCCTGCCGAGAGGGACCTAAGACTCTGCACAGGATGCCCCCAGTAGTGGGCGGAGGAGGGCTCTCCTGCCTAGGATGGGCAGGGGAGGTGGGGTGGAGAGTGAGAGGTTTGCAGGGAGGGACAAGGCCAAGGTGAGGATTTTTTCAGCCCTCTGTGAGCAGATGCAGACCCCAGCCTGCAGTGAGGGGGAGCAGAAGGCAGAGCAGGCTTGTCCCTGCTTTTATTTGGGGCTTTGCAGGAGACTTCCTCCCAAAGGTGCCCCTCCACCTTCAAGGGGCAGCCACGGACAACCAAAGTGGCAGAAAGCAAAGCTTAAGCTTGGTGTTTGGCCAGGTGCCCCTCCTGTGGAAGCCAGGGGACAGGGGCTGTGGCCGAGGTTCCTGGGTAGAGGGGGTTTAGGGGTGGCCGGCCCAGCAGAACCCAGTGGCAATTGCACGCAGACCTGAGGGACCCGCACCCCCACGGGGCCGAGACGGGGGCCTCCAGGAGGGACCCTGCGCCTTGTCGGTGCAGCATCAGCAGCAGAACCAAGAGATCGGGGAGAAACCGCTGGGTGAGCAGGGGGTCCCTGTGCCAGAGTCCTCCAGCACCACGGGGCCTGGCAGCGCAGGCCTCTCTCAGAGCCAGGTGCCCTGGGCACACTGAGCATGCTCCAGGAAAAGCCTGGTCAAGCCCAAAGGAGAGGGTCAAACAGAGCCAACAGTAATTGGTAGGCTTAATGGTGAACTTGAGTTCCCCGTTATCACTGACTGATCATGAGATCAATCAGAAAATAAAGCCAGTCACATTTGTTTTCTGCACACGTGCACCACACCGTGTTATTCATTATTTTTTTTACGAGGCTACATCCGGATGAAAAAGTCTGTTACAGCTGAGGAGCAGACCAGACTGAGGAGGAGAGTCCCGAGCCTGCTGAGGAGGCCAGCTCCCAAAGTGCCAGGTCAGAGTCGTTCAACCTCACAGAGAAGACAGTACGTCTTCACGACACCTGTGTGTGTCTCTGGTGGGGGCTGGTGTGCAGCTCAGGGACGGGCGGGGAGGAGGGGACAGTTGGGCAGCAATCCTGGGGCCCCGCTGAGGAACAGACCACAGATAGGATGTCAGACTGCAGGACGGGGACCTGCCCGGCCCAGCACTTGGGTCTCAACAACGTCACCAAGAACACATTGCAGATTCAGTGCTGAAGGATTCAAAACCAGAGACAGGTCTTGAACACAGGTCTCCTGATTTCCCAGCATCTCCTAAGCAGATCGCCCAGGCTCTGGGCAAGATCAGGACCTCCCACGCCTCACTGTCTGTCTCCCCCACCAGCTTGCTTGCTTGGCGCAGCCAATGCAGCTTCGCTTATCTGGATGGACGAAAGCCAGAAAGAAACCTAGTGTCAGACTCACGATTCCAGAGAATTCTCCAGCTCATGGGGGTCCCGTCCCTCTGGTCCCTTTTATACGAGAAGCCTTGTTTAGGAAAGGAAGCCTCCCAGGATGCAAGTCTGAATCAGCCTCGCACTAACAGCCGAGCTCTGGGCCATGGAGACCCATACCTGGCTCCTCGGACCGGGAGCTCTTGCCAATCGAGCACGGCCATGAACAACGAACTCATAAATGATCCTTGTGAGCACCATTAATTACCCAGTGGGCGATTTTGGGCAATGTGGGGATCCGACATGTCCTCAGTGGGAAGCAAGTGTTTGAACTTGCCCCCAAGACCTGGAGCCTGTGCGGCCCGTCAGGGGGGAGGACGGTGGTGGATTTTTCCAGCCACACTGCCAAGGACGGTGTCGGGTGCACCCCTCACGTGGTTGCTGCCGCGCTGGCTCGAGCCCTGTTCCTGCCTGCAGACGCACAGCATCCTCCTGCCTGGGGCAGTTTGCCAGGGGCAGCTCTTTAATCTGCTCATCCCAGTTTGGACTTCCCCAAACCACCCCTTGAAAGGCTTAATGCTCAATTCTGTGTGGCAGTGAGGAGTAGAACTCACTCTGTCTTTTCTTTAAGAGAATAAACACAGTGAGAGGAATATGTGTGTTTCACACCATCGTTCCCGCGTGGCTCGCAGGAACTCTGACAACTTTGGTGAAAGGGTCTCTCCTGGGGCCATGCTGTCCCCGGGGAGCTAGAATCTCGTGTCCTTTACCATCAAGACACAGAAGAGCCCTGATAAGGGGTCCAGAGTCCTCAGACTTGAAAGGACAGAATGCTTCTCCCAAGAATCATTTTCTGGGACTACAATATTTTTAAACACTGCTGAAACATGATTATTTGTTAACCCCGGGCTCAACAGGCTCCTACTTGGGTGTCGGGCCCTAGCAATTGGTTAAGAAGAACCCCCCAGGAAAGAAGGACAGTGGGTCACCTAGAAACTTGCATGTAGAGAAAACAGCTCCGATGTTTGAGGGGCCGAACCCAGAATGAGGCCGTTCCAAGCATTTAATGAGAAGCACTTGATCCTGGCTGCCGGTCTCTTCCTCTCCCCCACTCTCTTCTTTCCTCTGGTGGGAGAGGATGAGGTGGGAGGGCAGACGGGGTCTCTTTACTATGCAAGCTAGCTGCTTGTCCAGGCACAGGTTTCTGACATCACAGGGTGCTTCCCAGGGACATTTGCAGAGGTCTGACATGGAGATCCAGCTCACCCATGCTTGGAGGACAGTTTTGATAAATGTGAAGAGTAAGAAGGAGCAACGCTCCATTATTCTGTTGGCTTGCCCGCTGAGTACAGAATGGTCTCGAAAAATAAGATTCCGAAGTGTTGTTTGCTATATTAATGTGCTGGCCCTGCCCTGGCAAAGTGCCATGGGCCGGGGGGCTTCACCAACAGGAACGTCTTGTCTCCCAGCTCTGGAGGCTGGACGTCTGAGGTCAGGCTGCCGGCAGGGCTGGGTCCTCCTGAGGGAGGGAGGGACGTGTGTTGCAGGCCTCTCCCCTTGGCTGGTAGACAACCGTGTTCTCCCTGTGTCTTCATGCCATCCTCCTCTGTAAGGATCCAAATTTCCTCCTATAAGGGACACCACAGTCCTATTGGGTGAGGGTCTCATAGGCCTCATCTGAACTCAGTTACCTCTGTAAAGTGATGTCACAAATGGCAGGATTTCCTTCACTTTGTGGCCGACGAACATGCCATTGTATATGCACAGCACATCTGCTTTCTCCATTCATCCATTGACAGACACTTGGGTTGTTTCCATATCTTGGCTCCTGTGAATGATGTCGCAATACACATGGGAATGGACCGTCGCGGGCATCAGAAATACATCAGACGGAGAAGGACAAATACCGCATGGCATTCCTAACATGTGTAGAACCTAAGAAAGCCAAACTGGTGGAAATAGATGGGTAGAATGATGAGTACGAGGGGTCGGGGGTGGGGGAAATGGGGAGACGGGTCTAAGCGCACAAAGTCCCACTTCGAAGGTGAATGCGTTCTGGGGATCGAATGCACAGCATTGTGGTTATAGTTAACAATACGGCATTATAAGCTTCCAAGTTGTTAAGATAGCAGGCCTTAAATGTTCTCAGCACAAAAAAGAAATGGTAATGATATGATATGATGGAGGTGTTAGCGCTATGGTGGGAATCATATTGCAATATATAAATGTATCAAATTTGCACGTTGTAGACCTTAAATTCACGTGATGTGATATGTCAATTCTATCTCAATAAAGCTGAAAAAAAAAAAGAACCTCTCTCCAAAGACAGTCACATTCTGAGGTCAGGAGTCAAGCATACGAATCCAGAGGGACACATCTCAGCCCATGACAGTTTTCTTACTGGATGCGGCCAGTCCTCAGGAGACATGCCCTGCCATCCACGCCTGACAGAACCTGCCAGAAGAACAAAGGAGTCTGGAATTCTCTCTTCTATGGGGAGATTGGGACTTAAATGGGAAGGATCCAGGTGAAGTTTCTGGCTGAAGGCTATCATAGGCTAAGCAACCTCCTTTGTGTTTATTTTCACACATTTCTGCTTAATAACATTTTTCCTTTTTTTGAAAAAAAGACCATCATCCACTTCTTTCAGAGTTAGACACATGTCATCCAACTCAGTGTCCCTTTCAACACCGTCCTCCTCCTTGGAGGTGACCAAGACCCCTCCAGCCTGTGGGGTTCTTCCTCTCCTTAAGCCTCTGCGTTCAGCTGGAACCACACAATTAGCTTTTCCTCGCTCTTCCTGATTGTTCTTGGTCTGTTCAGGCGGCTCTAACAAAATAAGCACAGACTGGGTAGCTTATAAACAACAGAAATGTGTTTCTTCCAGTGCTGGGGGCTGGGAAGCCCAAGCTCAAGGTGCCAGCAGATTCGGGGTGTGGTGAGGTCTGGCTTCCGGGCTCATAGACCGCTCCCTTCTCCCGGTGTCCTTCCATGGTGGAAAGGGCGAGGGAGCTCTCTGGGGTCCTTTCCCGAGGGTGCTCATCCCTCGTGACCGCCTCTCACGGGCCCTACCTCCTAAGGCCTTCACCTTGGAGGTTAGGTTTCAACGTGTGAATTTTGGAGGGACACAAATATTCAGTTTAGAATAGGTGTCAGCTTTCTTTTGTGTACAAAGTAGGTGTGACTCATATGTAAAGAGTGTAATTTTCACGTGCAGCAGGGAAGGTAGTCTTATCACTTCAAGACTTGGCCTTCGCCCTTCGTGACACCATAAGCTGCTTATATTTACGTCCCCGAGTCCAAGGAGACTATTTGTTGTTGGTGCTCAGGAGATATTTGTGACTGTTCTCATTTTTTCAGAATTCACGGGGCACACTCTGTTTTTGCCACTTGAGGGGCAACGTATCAGCAGACCAGATGGATCTGTCCACCTCCCTCCTGCCTTTTCTGGCACCTGCCGATGTCGTCGCTGGACGCGGGTGGGAGATGCCCGCCAGAGACCCCATGTTCTGGAGGGCCCTGAAGGTCACACACACACAGTTGTCAGACAACACCTGGGCTCCTGTCTGCGAACAGTACTACTGAGTTCTGGTCGTTTTCTATAAGGCGTTACCAAATCATGATAAATCATACTTATTAAATGATCATTTTATCTCATCCGGCTAGGAGAGGGGTATGGCTCCGAACGCTAATGCCAATCCCCCCCTACCTTGGACACCGTGCCTGTGGGATCTCTCTCCTTCCTTCTACGATGCTGTTTCACAAAGGGGCTCCCAGCTATCAGACAGGATAATAAATCGAGCCTGAAGTGGTGGTTCTACCCCACAAACTTTGATCTCCGCAGCCAAATCCTCTGGGCCTCCCCCCGGGATGCATTTCAGTCCTTCCTACATCTTTCCATCTTGCAGCTGCTCATCAAAGCCGTCATCATCTCTGGTCTCAAACTACTGCGACGGCTTTACCCTCTTGGAGCTCCTTCTGCAGCCAGTAGCCATGGGCAGTGTCTGCAGTATAGATGTTAATGCCCCGCTCTTCCCAGCATTGCCCTCACACCTAGCATGCAACGCGGATTCCTTCCCCGTGGCCAGCAAGTCTGTCCTCAAGGGGGCCCCAACCCCCACTCCAGTCTCACACTGGGCCATAGGCTCCACTCCCTGGGGCCAGGATGGAGGCCCCCTGCCCCCAGCCACCTACCGTGCAGGGCTCTCCTTGGCCCCAGGACCCTCTGCGGTGCTCATCCCTTTGCCTGGAATGCCCCCCATCCCCTCTCTACCCCTTCAACTCACTCTGCATGGCCAACTTATTCTCATCCATCAGGTCTCTGAGGGAAGGTCATTTCCCCAGAGATGGCCACCCCACTAATTATTCTTCCTCCTACCCTCCAACAAATGTACCACCGGAAAGGGTCTACCCACTTCCTTGCTTACTGCCTTTCTTGCCACCTCTAGACTATGGGCTCCCAATACTATCCCTGTTTAATAGACAAGTTTCAAAACAAATAAAGGGTCTTTACTTTGATCTCTATGGCAAGTGTAAAGAAAGGTTGCACAGGCACATGCGAATTCTTTTTTTTTTTTTTTAAGATTTTATTTATTTATCTGAGAGAGAGAATGGGAGACAGAGAGCATGAGAGGGGAAGGGTCAGGGGGAGAAGCAGACTCCCCGCCGAGCAGGGAGCCCGATGCGGGACTCGATGTGGGACTCGATCCCCGGACTCCAGGATCAGGACCTGAGCCGAAGGCAGTTGCTCAACCAACTGAGCCACCCAGGCGCCTGGCACATACGAATTCTAAGTCAGGCCTCTGTGGGTTAGACAAAATACCTTCCCTGTCCAGTCTCTCTCCTCTTACCTTCATCTCTCCCCTCCCCTTCAAAGAGAAGGATTTTAAGAGCACCGAAGGTAACCCACTGCACCCTCACATCTTTACGGTGGCTCAAGGACCATCCCTGTCTCTCGGGAGTATTTTGTGTGCTGTGGCAGACAGAATATTCCCGCCTCTCCAGGTTTTGGAGTGCTCCACTCATGGAGATGTTCGCTCTCAGGCTCACTGCTGAGACTCTGTAATAAAAAAAAATTATTTATCCCACAGCAGGCAGCTCTTTTAAACACAGCTGCTTCGACCTCTTTGAAAAATGCCAGACCTTGAACTATGGCTTCTGGTTCGAGTTCAAATAACAATGGCTGGTAAGCTTGTGCTTACTTTTATCACAGTTTCTGCTTCGGGGGAGGCTTTGTAGGTAAACGTGAGCCAAACAAAGACTTCTCACGGTTTCTCGATCTGGTCTCTCCAGTTTTTCCACTTGGCACTGATCAGTGGGCCTGGAGGTTTTCAACCAAATGTAACATGGCAGCATCTCACAAGCTCCCATAGAATGTCAGAGGCAAGTCAGTCTTTTCTACTTGCTGATGAACTCAGTATAGGACAGTAATGGGTGTTACCACTGTCACGGAGTATAGTAAACACGGGGAACCAGCCGTCTCTCAGGCTGATGGCTTATTCGGGTTCATTCAGTCTTTCCACCACTGTTCACTAGGCACCGGACAGGTGCACCATGTTGCTGCAGCTCACCTGTGGCAGCCCAGCGTGCACACTCAAATGGAGAGCCATGCTTCTTAGGTGCTTAGTTAAGTTTTAAAAATTTCTATCATCCTGAGTGTGACAGACTGAGAGAAGTCCACCAATCTCTGTCCATTTCTCCTTTGGCTGTAGACTCCCAACTTTTGGTCAGAAACATGAGCGTCTTGAGGAAAGACTGCACCTCCCAGCCCCCAGTGCGCTCAGCGCGCGGGGTCGCCAGGCCCCAGGCAATAAGAGCAGAGCATCCCGGTGAGTGGGGCCTCCAGGAAGGGTCTTTAAAGAAGATGTGGTGTATATATATACAATGGAATATTACTCAGCCATCAAAAAGAATGAAGTCTTGCCATTTGCAACGATATGGTTGGAACTAGAGGATGTTATGCTGAGCGAAGTAAGTCAGTCAGAGAAAGACAAATACCATATGATTTCTCTCATATGCGGAATTTAAGAAACAAATCAGAGGATCATAGGGGAAGGGAAGGAAAAATAAAATAAGAGGAAAACAGAGAGGGAGACAAACCATAAGAGACTCTTAACTCTAGGAAACAAACTGAGGATTGCTGGAGGGGAGATCTGGGGGCCCGAATTCTGAAGTCAGTATTTTGGGCTGAAGTGAAAATGTTGGCAGGTCACATTTCCTCCAGAGGCTCGAGGGAAGAATCCATCCCTTACGACTTCCAGCTTCTGCTGGCTGCCGGGTGCCTCGGCTGGGGGCTGCACCCCTGGGGTCTCTGCATCTGCAACCATCATCCCCTCTTCTTCTGTGTGTGGAATCTCCCTCTGCCATCATTTCATAAGGACCCCTGTGATTGCACTGTCCAGGAGAACCTCAGATCCTTAACTGAATCACATCTACCGAGACTCTATCTCCATATAAGGTAACGTTTGTAGGTTCCAGGGATTAGGGCATGAGTATCTTTAGGGGGGGCCAGTTTTTAGCATACCACACAACTATCACTGAGTTTAAAAGGATTAAAATTACATAAAGTATGTTATATAACCAAAATAGAATTAAATTAGCAATCGGCAATAAAAATAAATGTGGAAAAGTACTTAATATTTGAAAGTTACACTGTATCTTCTGAATGATTGATGGATCAAAGAAGAAATCACAGACAAAATTAAAAATATCTTGAACTGAATGAAAAAGAGAGCACAACATGTGGAAATTTATAGGATATAGTGAAGCAGTGTTTACAGAGAAACTTATAGGTAAAGCTCTTACATCTGAAAAGAAGAAAGTTTCTAAAAATAATAATTTAAGCTTCTTCATCAAGAAGCCAGAAAAAGAAGAATAAATCAAGTGTTAGTAATCAGAAAAAAAGGAAATAATATAGATCAGGTCAAATATCAACAAAAACAATAAAAGGTCAATACAGAAAATCAATAAAACAAATTTATTCTTGAAAAGATCAGCAAAATCATAAACCATCAGGTAGACTGAATAAGAAGAAAAGAGAGAAGATATCAATTCCAAAATCAAGAGTAGTAAAGGAAACGTCACTACAGACTCTAAAGAAATTTAAAAGACTATGGAACTATACAATAAACACTTGTATGCAAACAAACCCAATGACCAGAAAGAAATGGACAAATTCCTAAAAAGACATAGTCAAAACTGGTTCACGAGGAAAGAGACAATTTAAGTTGACCTATATCAAGTAAGGAAATTCAACTGGCAAAGTGGTGTATAAGCTTGTAAGAATACAAGGTTGGTTTAGCATCTGAAAATCAATTAATGTAAACTACCACATTAAGAGATAAAGGGTAAATACCATATGATCATTTCAGTAGGCACAAAACATTTAACAAAATAAAAAATTCATTCATGGTAAAAATTTTCAAATAGCTAGAAACCAAAGGGGATTCCCAGTAACTCATAAAGGGTGTCTAAAAATCCTACAGTTAACAAGAGACAGTTATGAGAGATTAAATTATGAATGAGTTCAACACCTAACCCCTGTAATAAGGTGAGAAAAATATTAAGAGTACACATATTGGGTAGAAAGAAGTAAAACTATCTTTATTGACAGAAAACATTACAGTTTCTATAGAAAGTCCTAAGAAATGTTACTAGGTCTAAAACTAATATGTGAGTTTACCAAGGTTTCAGGATATAAAATCAATATACAAAATCAGTTGCATTTCTGTGTATTAGCCATGAACAATCCAAAAATGAAGCTAAGAAATCAAGTCTAGCCACAATAGCATCAGCAAGAATAAAATATTCAGGAATAAATTTAACAAAGTAGGGGCGCCTGGGTGGCTCAGATGGTTGAGCGTCTGCCTTCGGCTCAGGTCATGATCCCAGGGTCCTGGGATCGAGTCCCACATCAGGCTCCCTGCTCCTTGGGAGCCTGCTTCTCCCTCTGCCTCTCTCTCTCTCGTCTCTCATGAATATATAAATAAAATCTTTTAAAAAAAAATTTAACAAAGTAAGTGCAAGACAAGCACACTGAAAACTATAGAACTTTGCTGAGAGAAAATTAAGTCCTAAATAAGTGGAGAGATATATTGGTTCCATGGATTGAAAGACTCATGTTAAGAACTCTGTTCTTCTCAAATTGAGCTATTGATTCAAAGCGATCTCTACCAAAATACCAGCAGGCTTATTTTTTTACAGGGAAATTGGCATTCTGATTCTGAAATTTATATGAAAATGCAAAGACTCTTGAAGAGCCAAAACAATATTTAAAAAGAACAAAGTTGGAGGACTTCCATTACTTGATTTCAAAACTTACTTAAAGCTACAGTGATCCAGATAGTGTGGTATTGGCATAACAGTAAACATATTATAGATCAGTGGAACGAGACAGTGTCCAGAAACAGATCCACATAACATGTGGTCTATTGACTTCCAACACAAGTGACATGGGAATTTAGTGAGAGAAAGGATGTCTTCTTTTTTTTTTAAAAGATTTTATTTATTTATTTGAGAGAGAGAGAGAGAGTGAGAGCACAAGCAGGGGGAGGGGCAGAGGGAGAAGCAGACTCCCCGCTGAACAGGGAACCTGATGTGGGACTGGATCCCAGGACCTGAGATCATGACTTGAGCTGAAGGCAGACGCTTAACCAACTGAGCCACCCAAGTGCCCCAGAATCATCTTTTCTACAAATGTTGCTAAAACAATGAAATGTTCATATGCAAAATATTTAAATTAGACCCTGACCTCACACCACACACAAAAATTAACTGAATGTAAAGAGCTAAAACTATAACACTTATACAGAAAAGCATAGAAGAAAATCTTTGTGACCTCAGGTTAGGCAAACATTTTATTAGATATGACATCAATAGCAGAATTCAAAAGAGGAAAAAAAGTCATCAGAATTCATCAAAATTTAAAAAGTTTGCTTTTATAGAGACCCTATAAGAAGAAATGAAAAGACAAGCCATGGATAGGAAGAAAATAGTAGTGAATCATGCACTGATAAAGGACTTGTATTCAGAATTCATAAAAGAACTCTTACAACTAGAATGAAGGGGAGAAACAACCCAATAAAAGCATGGGCCCAAGATTTGAATAGATGAAGAAAATGAAAAGACACATGGATAGGAAGAAAATGGTGGTGAATCATGCACTGATAAAAGACTTGTACTCAGAGTTCATAAAAGAACTCTTACAACTAGAATGAAGGGGAGAAACCACCCAATAAAAGCATGGGCCCCAAAATTGAATAGATGGTTCACCAAACATAACATGCTCGTAAGCACGGGGAAAATGCCTCGCTTTTAAGTGCCCATTAAAACTATAGCGAGATGCCCCTACCTATCGACCAGAATGGTTATGATTGAAGAACTGGAGAGCCTGGGACCTCATACAGTGATGGTGGGAATGTGACAAAGTGCAGCCGCTTTGCAAACCATTCTGTCAGCTTCTTTAAAAAGTTAAACAGACTCCCCAGTGCACTCGGCCATTGCACTCCTGGATACTGACATGAGAGAAGCGAAAGCATACGTCTACACAAAGACTTATACCAGAATTTCAGAGCAGCATTATTCAAATAGCCCCAAACTGGAAAAATTCAAATGTCCATTAACTGGTCAGTGGATAATGTGGTATTCAGTGGAATCATGTCCAATGAGAAGAATGCACAAAATACTGAAACGTACAATATGGGTGAACCTCAAAAACATTAGGCTAAAATGAAAAAAGCCAGAAACAAAAGACTCTGTATTATATGATCCCCCATTATATGAAATTTATAGAAAAGGCAAAATATTGAGTTATAAAGGAGGTCAGTGGTTGCCCAAGGCTGGGGTTTGGAGCAACAACAGCCTGCAAAAAGCAACAAGGAAAACTTTTGGAGTAATGGAACTTCTCAAAAAATGGATTATGGTGATGGTTGTACACCTGCATAAATATACTACAAACCATCCAATTTACAGAAGTGTTTCTTTGGAATGTAAATTATACTTCAACAAAGTTGTTAAAAAACCTAAAATGAAAAGGGGGCACCTGGGTGGCTCAGTCGGTTAAGCGTCTGCCTTCTGCTCAGGTCATGATCTCAAGGTCCTGGGATCCAGTCCTGCACTGGGCTCCCTGCTCAGTGGGGAGTCTGCTTCTCCCTCTGCCCCTACCCCGCCCTCAAATAAGTAAATAAAATATTTTAAAAAGCCATAAATTGAAAAATCCTACTGCTAATTGTGGTAGTGTGGTGCGCATGCATGCCCCATGCTTTGACATGGCACTCACCATGTTGGACTGACCGTGTGTGTATTTGTCCATATGGGTCAGAAGGACTGTAGACTTCTTGTCTTTCTCGTGCATCTCCACACTGCCTCGGGCCCTATGGGTGTCTGTTGATTCTGGATTTCCTTCTTCATTTGGACCTCCCACCATTCTTCACCACCTTGGTGGCTCTACTGCCTTTATTTTTCTTTTTTAAAGATTTTATTTATTGATTTGTCAGAGAGAGACTCGAGCTCAAGCAGGCGGAAGCAGCAGATAGAGGGAGAAGCAGACTCCCCACTGAGCAGGGAGCCTGATGTGGGACTCCATCCCAGGACCCCGAGATCATGACCTGAGCCGAAGGCAGACGCTTAACGACTGAGCCACCCAGGTGCCCCACTCTACTGCCTTTAATTAGAGATCATTAATTATATCAGGTTTACTGATACTGATTATTAATCAACTTAAAGTGTACTATTTAATGATTTTTTTATAAAGATTTTATTTATTTATTCATGAGAGACAGAGGGAGAGACAGAGGCAGAGGGAGAAGCAGGCTCCCCACGGAGCAGGGAGCCCTATGCGGGACTTGATCCCAGGACTCTGGGATCATGACCTGAGCCGAAGGCAGACGCTTAACCGACTGAGCCACCCAGGCATCCCTATTTAATGATTTTTGACAATCGTACACAATGGTGTGACCCATGGCCACAATTACGATGTAGCATATTACCAGCACAACCCTTTACTGCCAGTCTCCTCTCCCATCCTCCGGCCCCCTATCACAACCTCTGATCTGCTTTCCAGTGCTACAATTTTGCTCTAGAATTCCGTATCAACAGACTCGGACAGTATGTGCTCTCTTGCGTCTGACATCTTTCACACCAAGTAATTATTCTGAGAGTCATTCATGCTGCCGTGGGGAAGCATACCTGTTCTCTCCCAGCACACGGGTATTCCACCATGTGCTTACCGTTCATTGGTTGATGGACACTTGGGTTGTATCTAGTTTTGGATGATTATAAAAAAGCTGATATGAACATTTGCATTTAAGTCTTTGTCTAAACTCGTATTTCCATTTATCTGAGGAAAACACCCAGGAATACAATTACTAGACCATATATATGTGTATGGTTAACTTTATAAGGAACTGCCAAACTATTTTCCAAAGTTGTTGTACCATCCTATGCTGTTAGGTATGAGAGTGGATTGCACTGGATCCGTACCTTCTCTAGTACTCTGTATTGCCAGTCTTTTAAAATTTTTAGCCATTTCAGTGGTTGTGTAGTGGTATCTCTCATATTTTTAACTGACTTTTCCTAATAACTACTGATATTGAGTATCTTTCATTTTTTTATTTGCTATTTGCCTGTCTTTTTTGATGACGTGTCTCTTAGGAAAATACCTAGGAATGCAATTTATAGGTCATATAAGTGTGTACTTAACTATATCATTTGCTCACTTTTTGTTTGTCTTCCTATTTAGAATTGAAATGCTCTTTATATATTTTGTGTGCAAGTCTTTTGTCAGAGTTATGTGTTGTAAATATTTTCTCCCAGGCTATGGCTTGCTTTCATTTACTTAACACTGGCTTTTGAAAAGCAATGGTTTTTAATTTTGGAGTCCAATTTTTCAATTTTTTAATTTTATGGGTCATTCTTTTGCTACCCTATTTTTCAAAGGTTTTATTTATTTATTTGTCAGAGAGACAGCACGGCAGGGGGAGTGGCAGACAGAGGGAGAGGGAGAAGCAGACTCCCCGCTGAGCAGGGAGCCTGATGTGGGACTCAATCTCAGGACTCTGGGATCATGGCCTGAGCCGAAGGCAGACTGAGCCACCCAGGCTTCTCGCTATCCTATTTTTAAAGATCATTGTCAATCCCAAGATCATGAAGATTTCCTTCTAGTTCTGTAGTTTTAACTATTAAATTTAGGTCTGTGATCCATTTTGAGTTAATTTTTATGTATGACGTAAGTGTTGAGGTTCATTTATTTGTTGTGAATATCCACTTGTTTTAACAGCATTTTCTGGAAAAGTTATTATTTTCCAATTAAACTGCCTTGGTATGTTGAAGAAATAACCACACACACAGACCCCAGGGGTCTATTTCTGGAGTCTCTGTTCTATTCCGCACATTTCTGTGTCTCTCCTTTATGACAATCCCCCACTGTCTTGATTACTATAGTAAGTCTTAAAAGCAGATAGTGAAAGTCATCCAGTTCCTTCTTTTTCAAAATTGTTTGGGCTATGCTAGACCTTTCTATTTCTACACAAACTTCAGGATCGGTATAGCCATTCCTACAAAAGAGCCTTCTGGGATTTTGATAAGGATTCCACTGAATCTGTACATCAATTTGGGAAAAATTGACACCCTAGTAATATTGAATCTTCCGACCAACTTTTTAGATTTTTAAAAAACCTTCCTCAGCAATGTTTTGTAGCTTTCAGTGTACAGACCTTGCACACTTTTGTTAGATCTATTTTTATTTCACATTTTGATGTCATTGTAAATATAATTATTATTCAGTATAATTTCCAATCATTCATTGGTAATAAAATGAAAAACAGTTGGTTTTTAAAATTAATTTCTTTGTTTCAAAATAATTGTAGATACACATGCAATTGTAAGAGATACAACAGAGATTCTTTCTACCCTTTACCCAGTTTTCTCCAATGGTGACATCTTGGAAAACTAGAGTACGATACCATACCCAGGATATTGACACTGATATGACCCACCGATCTTACTGAGATTTCTCCAGTTTTACTTGTATTTACTTGTTCGTATGTGTGTGCACGTGTGAGTGTGCACATCTGTGTGTATTTAGTCTGATGCCATTTTATCACATGTGTAGGTTTGTGTAACCATCACCACACTGAAAGCACAGAACAATTTTATCACCACAAGGATGCATTTGTGTTGCTCTTTTATAACCACAACCACCTCCCTTCTGCTCCCCCATCCCTCACCCCCAACAACCACGAATCTGTTCTCCATCTCCCTAACCTTATTTCAAGAATATTATTTAAATGAGGGGCGCCTGGGTGGCAAGTTGGTTAAGCGACTGCCTTCGGCTCAGGTCATGATCCTGGAGTCCTGGGATTGAGTCCCACATTGGGCTCCCTGTTGTCAGCGGGGAGTCTGCTTCTCCCTCTGACCCTCCCCGCTCATGCTCTCTCTCTCTATCTCATTCTCTCTCTCAAATAAATAAATAAAATCTTTAAAAAAAAAAAGAATATTATTTAAATGAAATCATGTAGTATATAACCTTTGGGGATTGGCTTTTTTTTCTGAATAGTGTGTGTGTGTGTGTGTGTTCTTGATCCATTATTCCATCAAAGACACTTAGGTTGTGTCCATATCTTGGCTCCTGTAAATAGTGCTGCTTTGACATGGGGGTGCAGATATGTCTTTGGCATGGTGATTTCATTTCCTTCAGAGATATTCTCAGAACTGGAATGTCTGCATCATATGGTAGTTCTATTTTTAATTTTCCGAGGAATCTCCATACTGTTTTCCACAGTGGCTGTGCCAATTTACATTCCCACCAACAGTGCACAAGATTTCTTTTTTTAATTTTTAATTTAAATTTGATTTAGTTAACATATACTGTATTATTAGTTTCAGAGGCAGAGTTTAGTGATTCATCAGTTGCATATAACACCCAGGGCTCATCACATCACGTGCGGTCCTTAATGCCCATCATCCAGTTACCCCATCTCCCCAGCCCCCTCCCCTCCAGCAGCCCTCAGTTCGTTTCCTAGAGTTAAGAGTCTCTTACGGTTTGCCTCCCTCTCTGTTTTCATCTTTTTAAATTTTTCCTTCCCTTCCCGTATGTTTATCTGTTTTGTTTCTCAAATTCCACATATAAATGAAATCATATGGTAGTTGTCTTTCTCTGACTGACTTATTTCACTTAGCATAATACCCTCCAGTTCCATCCACGTCGTTGCAAATGGCAAGATCTCATTCCTTTTGATGGCTGCATAATATTCCATTGTATATATATATACATATATATATATATATATATATATATATATATATATACCACATCTTCTTTATCTATTCATCTGTCGATGGACATCTAGGCTCTTTCCATATTTTGGCTATTGTGGACATTAGTGCTATAAACATTGGGGTGCAGGTGCCCCTTTGAATCACTATATTTGTATCCTTTGGGTAAATATCTAGAAGGGCAATTGCTAAGCTGTAGGGTAGTTCTATCTTCAACTTTGTGAGGAAACAGTTTTCCAGAGTGGCTGCACAATTTGGCTTTTTAAACTTAGCATAATTCCCTGGAGATTTATCCAAGCCATGCATATCAATAGTTCACTCCTTTTTATTTCTGAATATTATCTCGTGGTTTGGATAGACCAAAGTTATTTAACCATGTACCCATTGAAAGACACATGGGTTTACAGTTTCTAGCTAAAGTGAATAAAGATGTTAAAAATAATCATGTAAACATTTTTGTGCGTGATACTAAGTTACCGTTTCTCTAGGATAAACGCACAGGAGTGCAATTGATGGTTTTATGGTAATTGCATGTTTAGTGCTCTAAGAAACTGCTAAACTTTTTTCCAGAATGGCTGTACTATGCTTTACAATGAGTTGAACATTTTCTCATGTGCTTATTTAGCAATTATATTTCCTTTTTAAGGGAAATGTCTGTTTATGTATTTTACTAATTTCTAATTGGATTCTTTTTTACTGTTGAGTTTTGAGAATTCTATATACATTCTATATACCAGTACTTTGTTGGATATGTGGTTTGCAAATATTTTCACCCAGTCTGTAGCTTGTCTTTTCATGCTCTCATTAGGGATTTTTACAAAGGAAAAGTTTTAAATTTTGATGAGGTCAAACATTATTATTATTTTTTTTTACAGATCATGCTTGTGGTTTCAAATGTAAGATCTATTTGTCTAGCCCCAGATCTTAAAGATTTCCTCTTCTTTTTTTTTCTAGAAGTTTTGCAGATTTACATTTAGGTCAGTGATCCATTTTGAGTTAATTTTTGTGTAACATGTGAAATACAGATTGCGGCTCAGTTTTTGCCTATGGATGTCCAGTTATCCCAGCACCATAGGCTGAAAAAGGTTGTCTTTCCTCCATTAAATTACTTTTGTGTTTTTGTCAAAAATTAATTGAGCACATTCCTGTAGATCTATTTCTGGGTTCTCTGTTCTGTTCCACTGATCTGTATGTTTATCCTTTTAGCAGTACCATACTGTCCTGATTCCTGTAGCTATATGGTAAATCTTAACATTGGGAAAGAGTGATTCCTAACATTTTGCTCTTCTTTTTTCAAGATCATTTGGGTTATTCTAGGACCTTTTCCTTTCCATATGAATTTTAGAATAAGGTTCTCTATGTCTTAAAAACAACTGCTGGGGGCACCTGGGTGGCTCAGTTGGTTAAGCGACTGCCTTCGGCTCAGGTCATGATCCTGGAGTCCCGGGATCGGGTCCCGCATCGGGCTCCCTGCTCAGCGGGGGGTCTGTTTCTCCCTCTGACCCTCTTCCCTCTCCTGCTCTCTGTCTCTCATTCTCTCTCTCGCAAATAAATAAATAAAATCTTTAAAAAAATAAAATAAAATAAAATAAAATAAAATAAAAAAATAGGGCGCCTGGGTGGCTCAGTCGGTTAAGTGGCTGCCTTCGGCTCAGGTCATGATCCTGGAGTCCCAGGATCGAGTCCCGAGTCGGGCTCCCTGCTCAGCGGGGGGGTCTGCTTCTCCCTCTGCCCTCTTCCCTCTCGTGCTCTCTGTCTCTCATTCTCTCTCTCTCAAATAAATAAATAAAAATCTTTAAAAAAAAAAACAACTGCTGGGATTTTGATGAAAATCCTGTCATATTTATAGATTGATTTAGAGATAACTGACATTTTTTACTATTTGAGTCCTCCATTTTTGTAAATACAGTATGCCTTTCCTTTTATCTATGTTGTTTAATTTATTTAATCAGTTTTTTGAAATTTTCAGCGTGTATAACCTTTGCATATTTTGTTAAATGTATACCCAAGTATTTATTTTCTTTGGATTGATTATAAATTTTGTTGCATTTTTGGGTTTGGTTTCCACATGTTTGTTATTAGTATATAGAAATATGGTTGATTTTTGTGTTCTTGTATCATGCAAACTTGTTGAACCTACTTATTAGCTCTAGTTGGTTTTTCTCCCTTTTTTTTGAAGGGGAGGTTTCTTAGGATTTTCTATGTAGAGCATCATGTCATCCACAACTAGGACAGTTTTCTTTCTTTGTAATATGTATGCATTTTATTTCTTTTTCTTTATTGTTCTGCCTAGAATTTTGAGCATTATGCTGAAGAGCAGTGGTGAGATTGAGCACCCTTCCTTTGTTCCCAATTTTAGGGAACAGTCTTTCACCATTAAGTACAATGTTAGTAGGGGTTTTGTTCACATTCTTTATCAAGTTGAGGCAGTTTCTCTCTATTTCTAGTTTCCTAGGAGTTTTTATCATAATTGGCTAGTAAATTTTGTCTAAAGATTTTCCACATCAGTTGATATGGTCATATGATTTTTCTTCTCTAGCATGTTAATATGGTGGATTATATACTGATTACTTTTTTTTTTAGATTTTATTTATTTATTTGAGAGAGAGAATGAGATAGAGAGAGCGAGCATGAGTGGGGGAGGGTCAGAGGGAGAAGCAGACTCCCCGCTGAGCAGGGAGCCCGATGCGGGACTCGATCCCGGGACTCCAGGATCATGACCTGAGCCGAAGGCAGTCGCTTAACCAACTGAGCCACCCAGGCACCCTATACTGATTACTTTTTAAAATGTTGAACCAGGGGCGCCTGGGTGGCTCAGCTGGTTAAGCAACTGCCTTCGGCTCGGGTCGTGATCCTGGAGTCCCGGGATCAAGTCCCGCATCGGGCTCCCAGCTCAGCGGGGAGCCTGCTTCTCCCTCTGACCCTCTCCCCTCTCATGCTGTTTCTCTCTCTCTCTTTCTCTCAAATAAATAAATAAATAAAATCTTAAAAAAAAAAAGTTGAACCAGGCTTGCATATCTAGAATAAATCCCACTTGGTTATGGTGTATAATACCTATATATTGATAAATTCTGTCTGCTAATACTTGTCAAGAATTTTTGCATCTCTGTTCATGAGGATTCCTGGTCTGTGGTTTTCTTTTTTCTGAACTGTCTTTGTCTGCAGTTGTTATCAGGATACTATTAGCCTCATAGAATGAGGTGGAAAGTGTTTCCTCTTGTGTATTCTAGAAAAGAATGTGTAGGATTGCTTTGTACAATGTTTAGTAGAATTCTCCAGCTAAACCAACTGGGCCTGAAGACTCCTTTTTTCAGGACATTTTAAATTATAAATTCAATTTCCTTCATAGTTATAAAACTAAATTACCTATTTCATATTGGATGAATTGTGGTAGTTTGTACTATTCAGGGAATTGGTCCATTTCATGTAAGTTGTCAATTTTAACATATGGGTTGTTAGTAGCATTCCCTTGCCCTTCTAAAATCAGCGGGATTATAAGGAACTGAATATCTGTATCCCCCCCCCCACCGAAATTCATATGTTGAAATCCTCTCCCACAATGTGATGGCGTTAGGAGGTGGGGCCTTTGGGAGGTGATTAGGTCATGAGGGTGGGGCCCTCTTGCATGGGAATGGTGCCCTTAAAGACACCCCAGATTGCCCCCTTGCCCCTTCTGCCTTGTGAGGGCACAGTAAGAAGGCAGCACTCTGACATTGAATCTGCTGGCACCTTGGTTTGGACTTCCCAGCCTCCAGAACTGTGAGAAATAAGTGTTTGCTGCTTATAAGCCACCCAGTCTATGGTATTTTTGTTATAATATCCCAGACAGACCCCGAGATAAGGATCTATAGTGAATTTCTCCATTCCACTTCTGTTGTTTCTCATTTGTGTTCTTCCTTGTCAGTTTTGCTTGAGGTTTGTCAATTTCATCAACCTTTTCAAAGAACCTATATATATATATTTTTTGGTCTCATTGGCTTTTTCTATTGTTTTCCTATTTTCAATTATTGATTTCTATTCTTTTCTATTGATTTCTTTTCTTTTCTTTTTCTATTATTTCCTTGTGCTTGCTTTGACTTTATTTTGTTCTTCTTTATCTAGTTTCCTAAATTAGGAAACTTGACCATTGATTTAAAACCTTTCCTCTTTTCTAACATAAGCATTTACTATAATAAATTTTCTTCTCTAAAGCTCCAGCCCACATATTATGAAATGTTTTATTTTTACTTTCATTTAGTTTTAATATCCTTTGAGCCTCTTCTTTGACCAATGGTTTATGTAGAAGTGTGTTGTTTAATTTCCACGCATTCTGAGATTCTCCTGTTTTCTTTCTGTTATTGATTTCTAGTTTAATTCGATTATGTTCAGAGGACATATTCTGTATGATCATAATTCTTCTACATTTGCTGAAGCTTGTTTTATGACCCAGAATGTGGTCTTGGTGAATGTTCCATGGCAAATGAAAAAAAAAAAAAGATGTGTATTCTGCTGCTGTTGGATGTAGCATTCCATGTATGTCAATTACATCCTGTTGGTCTTACTATTTTTCTATATCCTTGCTGATTTTTCTTTGGTAGTTCTATCAGTTGCTGAGGGGGGGACACTGAAGTCCCCTAGGATAATTTAAGATTTTCAACTCTGTTGTTTTGGCATCATATATTTGGAGGCTATATTGTTTGGTGAGTGCACACTTAGGATTGCTATGTCTTCTTAGTGGATTAATCCTTTTTTTTTTTTTTAAGATTTTATTTATTTGCGAGAGAGACAATGAGAGACAGAGAGCATGAGAGGGAGGAGGGTCAGAGGGAGAAGCAGACTCCCTGCTGAGCAGGGAGCCCAACGCGGGACTCGATCCCGGGACTCCAGGATCATGACCTGAGCCGAAGGCAGTCGCTTAACCAACTGAGCCACCCAGGCGCCCTAATCCTTTAATTATTATGTGATATTCCTCTTCATCTCTAGTGATTTTCTGTGCCCTGAAGTCTACTTAATCTGATATTTACATAATCACCCATGCCTTTTAAAAAGTGTTTCCATGGTATATCATGTTCCATCTTTTTACTTGCAACCCACCAGTGTTGAATTTGAGATGAGTGTCTTGTGAACAGTTTGTAGTGGGTTTTGGTTTTTTTAGTTCACTCAGTTAATTCCTGCCTTTTTTGCGGTATGTTTAGCCCATTTATATTAAAAGGCCATTTTTCTATACTCGGGATTACGTCTGCCATCTTATAGTTTCTTTCCTATTTATTTCCTCTTTTTTTTTTTCTTTTTTCATGCCTTCCTGTAGGTTACTTAAACATTTTCAGGATTTCACATGGATTTATTTATAGGGTGTTTGAGTGTATTTCTTGTCTCATTCTCTTATTCTCTGTATAGTTGGCCCTGGGTATTAAAATATACATATATGACTTACTGCGGTCTGCTGGTTTCACCATTTTGCTATCTCAGGTGAAGTATGGATACCTTACTTTCATTTAAGTCTTTTCAGCTTCCCTGCATTTAAGTTTGATTGCCTACAATATCAGATGGTGTTATGATTTTTGCTTTGATCATCAATATAATTTATAAAACTCATGAGAAGAGCCTATTTATGTAGCCATTTTTTTCTCCTATTTGTTTGCTTTCTTCCTTCCTGATCTCCCAATATTCCTTCTTTTATCATCTCCTTCCTGTTTCAAGAACATTCCTTAGCCATTTTTAAGGGCGGGCTCCTGATTAATCCCCCTTGCTGGTGCTGCTGGACTCACCTGGTGTTATAGGTGGGAATCCCATTCAATCCAGAGGAAGAATGGGTCTACGTGGGCTGCCCTGTGTTACAGGTTGACAGTTGAGGAATGCCCAGCCTGGGTGAAGAAGGGGGTCATGAGACACTCTGCTGTTGTATTGTTCTCCCAGTCATAGGGTCCCAAACCAACCTGTCTTCTTTTTACCATATTTCAGAGGTCTCTTGGTTTCCCCTTCTGTTATTTACAGGTTTCTAAGTTGTTCTCAGTGAGTAGAAGCAGGGAGAAAGGAGCTTATCCTTTCTTGTCTGGATTAGAGTCCAAACTGGACAACTGATTTTTGTATGTATTGTCCTTGTGTACTATCATCTTACTAAACTCACTTACTTATTCTAGAGGCTTTTTTTCCCCTACACTTCTTAAGATTTTCTCCAAAAACTGTCATGTTCTTTCTAAATAAAGACAGTTTTACTTCTTCTTTTCTAATTGGTATGTGTTTAATTTCTTTTTCTTGCCATATTTCACTAGCTAGAACCTTCATCACAGTACGGATTTTAAGTGGTGAGAACAGACACCCTTATCTTTGTCAAGGTGCATTATCTTGTTCTTTATATTCCTAGATTCATTTTGTTAGGTTTTTTAAGAGCATTTTTCATCCGTGATCATGAAGGAATTTGGTCTTTAGTTTTTTTCTTCATAACGTCTTTGTCTGGTTTTGTTATAGGGTAATGCTGACCTCATAAAATGAGTTGGAAAATTTCCCCTCATCTGCTATTTTTTGAAAGCGTTTATGTAGAATTGATATTGTTATTTCCGCAAATGTTTGGTAGAATTCACTCATGAAGCCATCCAGGGCTGGCACTTTCTTTGTGTGAGATTTGAACTATGAATCCAACTTTCAGTTCTTTCCTAGATATAGCACTATCCCAGTTATCTCTTTCTTCTAAAATGAGTTCCAGCAGTTTGTGTCTTTCAGGGACTTTTTCCATTTAACTTAAATTGTCACATTTATTAGCAGAAGTTTTCCATATACTTCCTTATTTTATATGTTGTGTCTGTATGATCTGTAATATCTCCTGACGTTATTAATTCATGACTTCAATATTTTTTTGCTTGGTCAGTCTGGTTAGAGGTTTGTTCATTTTTTTCTATTGTCAAATGCTTTTTCTGCACTTATTGACATGATCATATTGTTTTTCTTTTTAATCTGTTAATATGGTGAACGATATGATTTTCAAATGTCAAATCCACCCAGCATTTCTATTTTAATGGTTCACTGATGAGGGGCCCTCTGCCTCTGCCCCCTTCTGGCCTTTGTAAACACCACCAAGGGATTCTGGACATTTCACATCAATAGCAGCTTTAATGTGGGGTCTCCAAACCCCTTCCACAGTTGTGCACACAGACAGAATCTTTCCAATAAGTGAAAATTGAATGTGACACAACTTCCAAGATTAAGCCAAAATTACACCATTGTTCAGCAAAGATGACAGATTAAAATGAAAGGAAGAAATCTTCTCATGATTGCGACTTTCCTCCTGTGTCCTGCTATGTATACCAGTAGCTTAGCAAGGGCAGAAGGAGGCAGGGACACCAACCTGGAGACTGATCCAAGCAGCTCTTATAAGCACAGGGCTTAGGGGAGCCTGGTGGCTCAGTCGGCTAAGTGTTTGACTTCAGCTCAGGTCATGATCTCAGGGTCCTGAAATCAAGCCCTGCCCACTCAACACGGAGTCAGTTTATCCCTCCTCCCTTCTCCCCCTCTCCCACATGCTCTCTCTGTCTCAAATAAATAAATAAAATCTTGAAAAACAAAAAGCACACAGCTTATTGAAAGACAATCGCTTTGGATCCCCAAGAAGAAGAAGAGTCTAGATTAACCTATTTGAGTTCTCTAATAGACAATAAGGATGAGATCCATCAAACATCAATTATCTACATTTCAAAAATCCATTTATATATTGGGAAGAGCTCACACAGGCACATTGAATGGCCTAAGTGCTCTGAATGGTAAACAGAAGAAATGATGTTGCAATTCAACAATCTGGAGAAAAACAATCATCTTGGCTGCTGGGCCTTGTATGAAGTATTTCTTTATAGATGAATAGATTCATTGAAATAGAAGAATCTTCTGTGAATCACTTAATCCTGTTTCTAGAAAGAGGTATTGTTTGCATGAATAATTTTAAGCATTCATGCTAAATGTCTACTCCAGTGTTGGTCACACAGCAGTCATGTTCAATAAAGCCTTCCTGAATTGGATGGATCCTGCTCTTCATTCTTCCCCAGAAAAACCGATAAGAAAGAGTTACAAACTTTTTAGCATTCCTATCTACAAAACTATATGAATTTCCCCCTGTGCTAACCTGCATCCCTCCAAATGAGCTGGTCGTGGTATGCTCATCATAACCAGCTCATCAAAAACAATTTGTGTCGGGACGCCTGGGTGGCTCAGTTGTTAAGCATCTGCCTTCGGCTCAGGTCATGATCCCAGGGTCCTGGGATCAAGCCCCACGTTGCACTCCCTGCTCAGCAGGGAGTCAGCTTCTCCCTCTCCCCTTGCTTGTGCTCTCTCTCTCTCAAATGAATAAATAAAATCCTTAAAAAAAATTGTGTCATCAACCGACTTCTGTGGTGTAATAGTGAAAGGTAGTGAAATAATTAGGAAATGATGAGTTTTGAGACTTACTGCTATAATTTATAAACTAATTGATTTAAGGGTAATTTCATGTTAAGTTTATTTATTTATTGAGAGAGAGAGAGAGAGTGTGTGTGTGTGTGTGTGTGTGTGCGTGAACTGGGGGAAGGGCAGAAGGAGAAGGAGAATCCCAACCAGACACCCCGCTCAGCCTGGAGCCCATGTGGGGCTCGATCCCACCACCCTGAGATCATGACCTGAGCCGAAATCAAGAGTTGGATGCTCAACCAACTGAGCCACCCAGGTGCCCCGATGGAAATCTATTTTTAATGGAGACTGTTCCACCGCAGGCTCATGAGAGTCCTGAAAATGTGACTTTAGCCCTCACGAGTCGTGGCAGGTTGGCCCAGGACAGCTCTGAGGGGCTCTACGAGGGCGAGACAACAGCCCCACCCCTTTCCTCGCTGTCAGTTTTAAGTCTCCAGCTCTGGCAAGGACTCCTGGAGAAAGGGCAGGCACAATTCATGGAGGGGGTATCTCTTTTCCTGGGCCTCACTTTCTTGGCCGGGAACAAAGGAGCAAGGCCAGCTGAGGTTCTCTCGAACTGAGGGTGCTGCGGTCCCACCCCGGCTCAGGGAGGGAGGTTGCCTATCTCTCCCCCGCCCCACAGCCCCCCTCAGTGTGCAGGAGGAGCAGAGGTCTCTGAGCTGCGAGGTCCGCTTGACCTGACATTCTGTGGGTGTCCCTGGAGTGGCCGCTGGACGCCAGCAGGCATTCCTGGCTTCCCGGGTGTCTCTGAGCCGGGGAGGCTCCCCCAGGGGTGGTCTGATGGGCTCTCTTGGGGCAGGGCCACTCCCTTCCCCCTGGCAGCAGGAGGTTGCACAGCCCCCTGTGGGGACGGTTCTCTGGAGGGAAGGGAAGTGAACATGAGGGGCTGCCTTTGGGCCCCTCCCCCCCTCCCCTCCGCAGTATCGCAGAGAGTTTCCCACGTGGCAATTTCCCACCCGAGGCTTAGGCTGCATTGAACAACCCAAATTGTGGAGACCCTGAACATCCCCTGAGAAAACACAGTATCCCTAAAATGTGATTTTTTAAAAAAAAATCTCACCTTCTTGTAAGGAGCTACCTACAAGAGTAGCATCCTTTCAGACCTCATTTTTATTTCAGAAATCGCCGGTTTGGGAAGCAGCCTTAAATTGTTCTGTCTTCCCTTCTGCTGCCCATCCTCCTTGCACCACCACCCCCAACGCTCTTATACACGTAGGATGCTAGGGTAACTTCCGGATCAGAACCTACAAACACACCTGTGTGCCCCCTTGGCCCTTCTGTTCAGGACCTTGCTCTGCGTGTCCTAGCCAGTCAGTGGTGGGGCCAAGAATAAATTCAAGCAGGCTGGTTCTAGAACCCACCCTTCACTGTTTGCACGGAGTATTATTGTTCTTTGTTATTTCCAAGTTATCTGTCTGTTCTCTCTTGAAAGGGCCCTCATTTCTTTTTTTTTTATTTCTAAAAATTCATTTATATATATATATTTTTTTTTAAAAGATTTTATTTATTTATTTGAGACAGAGAGCATGAGATACAGAGAGCATGAGAGGGAGGAGGGTCAGAGGGAGAAGCAGACTCCCTGCCGAGCAGGGAGCCCGATGCGGGACTCGATCCACGGACTCCAGGATCATGACCTGAGCCGAAGGCAGTCGCTTAACCAACTGAGCCACCCAGGCGCCCTCATTTATATATTTTTTAAAGATTTTATTTATTCATTTATTTTGAGAGAGAGAGCAGGGGAAGGGGCAGAGGGAGGAGAGAGAGAATCCCAAGCAGGCTTCATGCCCAGCACGAAGCCTGACACAGGGCTCGATCTCACAACCCTGAGATCATGACCCAAGACCAAATCAAGAGTCAGACCTTAACCAACTGAGCCACGCAGGTGCCCCAAAAGGGCCTCCATTTCTTAAGCATATGCTGGCTTCCCTGGGACTCTTCTCTTTGCTTTCTTAAAAAATAGATTTCTTTCCCATTTACTTTTTTTCCACGCCCCCCCCCAATAATCATAGCAACCCTGTCTTACCCTCCGCATTTCAACAACATGTGTGTACACACCTGCTGTGAGAGGTAGACTGCCTAATGGTGATTTTAAAAGGCCAAGAGGCAAGTAACTTCACATTTCCTATAAGTATAATTTGGAAAAGGGACCTTGATCCAGAGGACTTTTGGTGACAAGACGTAGTAAGTCCAGAATGGGAGGTTTTTGGTGCTGTTTGTAAAATCTCCTGGGGCGTGTGCTCTTTAAGCCCCAGGGATCACTTTTGGGACTTAGCTAAATTCCCATGTGCCTTTTTCTTCCTCCTCAGACAGGAATGCCCTCTTTGCCCCTGGAGACCTACACCTTGTCACCCCCTCTGTGCACCATGACTGACAGGTATGAACCACGTCACATGGCTTCCTGGTTGACTCCGCCCCAGGCAGCAGGGGCAAGGAGGATGGGAGGGGGCCCGGAGCTCCCCAGGACCCCCAGCTGTCACACGGAGACTTCATAATCATTTTATGTTCCCATGTGGTGATTTGCAGCAAACCCCTCCTAACAATGTATTTTAGTGAAGAATTAAAGGGGTTAAAGGGGCTGAACTTTAGTTTAAAAGCACTTTTGTGGGGAGGAGAAAGCAGAAATACAGAAAACTAATGGTGGCTTCTGTAAAGATGAGGGGAAACAGTTCGAATCCATAGAGAAAAGAACCAGATGATCATCAAATTGGGGACGTGGAATGGCTTTACTAAAGGGGCTCTTTCAAAAGCGGGCTGGGAGTGGGAAGCATGAGCAGCACCCAGGGCAGAACCCGCAGGACATGCCATCCCTAGGCCCGAAGGAGCGCAACCTCCCTGGTGGGTGGGCTTTGGATCCCCCAACCTCCTCCAAGGCCTTTATGCTACAAAGTCTGCAGAGCTCTAAGACATCTTCACAGAGCAACGAACCCCCTAAACGAGTGAGCTATGCTTTCGTTACATGCACCGAAGATCTCGGGGCACATCCATCAGGTCACCTACACACTTTCTAGATGTAAAACTGTCATCTCTTTCGTGTATTATTTAGCCATTATTTAAGAACGTCTGTTCATTGTGAAATATTTGTCATTCCAATATTTAATTAAATTTCGTTTCATGGTTCAAAGCATTCCTTGATTTGACTTGTCTTTATGCAAAAATGATCAACCCCATCTTTGCTTCCTAACTCAGTGGAACTATGCAAATGTTTTGATTAAATGATAAACTAAACAGTTTTGCCAGAAGCAGCTATTTCCACAGGAGGCGACGCTACTGAATTATCCCAGCACGATGGAATGATGCCAATAGCTGGCAGATGCAGGGAAACTAATAGAAGCTTCCAAATGTGGCTATTATCAAGCAATCCAAAAAGAAGAAAAAGAACACGCCCCTCCCAACCCCCCAAAAATACAACCCAACAACTTAAGAAAAAGTGGATAGACGTGGTCACAGGAAGTCCCGGTCTATTTGTTGTATATTGCTCGTGTCCTGCCTGAATTGTCTGGCACAGAGGCCGCCTCAGTTTACACATTCCAAAACTTGGCTTCCAAGCATGTCCCTTTCCCTGTGGAATTTACGTTCTTGTAGAAACAGTGTTAAATTTGGCCGTCGGTGTCTCGGGCCAGCCCATAAGAAATTTTGCAATCCGTATGTAATTAAAACACTTTGCATTTGCATCAGAAAGTATAGAAAACAAAAACGCAGCAATATTGGCAATTCAGACAGGAAAATGATAAAAATGAGGAAAACAATAAAAATGGAAAACATCCACAACGCTGCAAGTAAATTACACCTCTAATGCTTGAACACGGAGGTTAATTCCATTTTTTGACGGTAAACAGTGCTTATAATTGATATGGCCCTTTATCTACTTTTGTACTCTTTCCAAATTATTTTCCTTTTGATTTCATAATTAAGCATTTTTGTGAACAACACAAGAAATACTGATGACACATTCATGGCGAGAAATCATCACGGACAAAGGCTAAAGACAAATGAGCGACAAGGAAATATACTTGGCAAATAAGAGTTAATATCCACAGCATCCAAAAACTCTTAAAAAGTAATAAGAAAAGTATCTTTCAACCTCAGTGTGAAATAAAGAATATGAACAGACAGTTTTGAGAAGAGGAAATATTAATGATCCATAAACATATAAGAATATGATTAATTTGACTCATACCCAGAGAAAGGAAACCTCAAGTAATAGTAAGATATTAACTTCATCCGATGTATTTGTTCGAGAATCAGAGAAAGCAACGGCACCGTGGGGCTGGCGAGGGTTAGGAGAAGAACACTTGCACACTGTGTTCTTGGCAATGGGAATACCTACACCGTTTTGGAAAGCAATCTGGCAGCATCAATAACATACTAAAGTATTTTTTAAAAAGATTTATTTATTTGAGAGAGAGCGTGCGCATGAGAGAGAGAGAGAGCACAAGCAGGGGGAGGGGCAGAGGGAGAAGCAGGCTCCCCGCGGAGCAGGGAGCCCGATGCGGGACTCGATCCCAGGACCCTGAGATCATGACCTGAGCTGAAGGCAGACGCTTAACCCACTGAGCCACCCAGGCAGCCCAGTAAAATACTAAAGTATTAATAACCATTTTAATAGCGATAACTATGAAAGTATTCCAATACACGCACCCTTTGGCTCAGCAATCTCCCTTCTCAGAATCTCTCATATAAAAGGACGGTGTCTATGGCCACACTTTTTGGCAAATAACTATGAGAAGTGTGAGAGGTAATTTGCAGAGAAACGTATGCAGTATGAGTCCAGTTTCGTAACGCATACAAATTTGTAAAAACATTTACAATGTTTTTACATTGTACACTCTAATGTACACGAACATTGTCAAAAGTATGGCCCAGGGCACACCTGGCCCTTGGCCTTGGGGGATGGGAGCTTAATTCAAAGAACCTGAGCCTCAATGATGATGACGGTGATGATGATGATGAATTTACTGTGCACAAAGATTACTTTGTGATTGAATTCTTTTGAGGAGCTGAGTGAGTTTGGATCTAGAGTTCTGTGAAGAACTCGTGCATTGTATACAGCTTTCAGGGCAGGAGGCTTCAGGGTCACCCCGAAGGGCCACAGGTGGACTGGTGTACAGGTGAGACCATAGACTGCCTCTCCGCAGGAGGGCCGTGGGGCACCGGCCGGCACAGTCTTCCTGGCTGGAAGACCGAGTATCCTACGCCCAGGTCCCTGTCCTCATCCCTCTGCCTCTTCTCCCAAAGAGTCCCCGGGAGTGCCCCCTGCTGGGTCCTCTCCCAGGTTATGGCTCTGCAGAGCCCTCCCCGGGGACTGTGGGCAGACCCTGTCTCTCCTCTTTGCCTCCTGTCCATCCTCTGTTTTCCTGACCAGCCCATGACTGCTCTACTGTGATGTGCTGTCATATCCAGGGCTGGCCCAGCACCCACAGGATGAAAATGGAGTGTGGGCACCAAAGGCCTTGCCCTCCTCCAAATCTGAAAGCCTGGAGGGTAGAGGGGAAGGCCCACGGTCCTCCATCGCCAGTGAACACCTGTAGTCACAGGAAGCCGCAGGAATAGGGGTGCCAGGAGCACGCAGTCCTTGCAGTGAAGTCCTTGCAGTGAGGAGTTTGCTCGTTGCTCTCCTTCTGGTTCCCCCTTTGCAGACGGAGCCCTGGCTGCCCGCTGTACTCGGCCATCTGCAGGAGCGATGCCTGGGTGGCCATCCCTGGAACCACCACATTCTGGGGTGACATTGGTGACTGAAATTAATTCCCCAGGCTGGGCGCTTAAAGCTCATGATGCATATCTAAGGAAGAGACTCCTGCACGCTCTGACCTTGGGATGAGAGCCCCAAGAGCTAGAATGAAAGACCCTGACAGTGTCTTTCAGTAAAAATGTCTCTGTATGTCTTCTGTATGGGTGAGCTGCGTGACCCATCAGGGAATTTTCCTGGAGCAGGTGGGGAGCAGGCAGCTAGCCTTCTCACCAACCACCTGCATCTCACTGCATGAACGGTTTGCAAGGACGGAGCCCAGACTGAATGAGTGACAAGACGGACTTCCCTCCCAGTTGTGCGTCTCACCCTCTGGAACCAGACTGCACCAGTACAGGGAGTTCAAGTTCGCCCACAACTGTGATGCTCTGGGACACTTTTCTGGGCCTCGGTTTTGTCGACTGGAAATGGGCCCAGTAGGCACACTTCCATGAGTCACCACCTGTGAAGCACTCCGCACCAAAGCCTGTTCCGGGAGCCACTCCTGTTTCTGGGCTCGGAACGCGCTTTGTCAGCTCATTTGTAAGAAAAGCTTTAATGAAATTCTAGGTAAGCACTGAACCATTCCTCTGTTTCTGACATTCGGCTAGATTCTTTATGTACACTGTTTCTACTTTTTATAACAACGTAATTAGCCAAAAGAGCACTGTTACTTTCATAAATTATGTAACAAAGTAAGTGGTAAGGTTGGGGTTCGGGTCTGTTTAGGCCCAAATTTTATGCCCCTCTCCTTTCCTTCCTCCTGCTCTGTGGCCCCCCATCATCGGCTGCCCCGCTGAGGGCACGTGGACGCAGCTGATGTGCGTGGGCGCAGGTGCATGGGATCGAGGGGGCGTAGGAATTCCTGGGGTCATCATCTCCAACTCTGCCTCACTCCCCAATATTTACTGATGTCGCTGGAGATAAAACAGACAAAAGTCTCTTCCCTCACGGAGCTGACATCCTAGTGGACAGAGATAGATGATAAACTGTTAAATAAGTTCAAGATAGGATATGGCAAATGGTGACAGGCCCCGTGGAGGGAAAGCACCAGCGCAGAGAGTGGCGGGGCACCCTGCGTGGGGCGGGCTGGGGGTGTAAATAAGATGGCCACTTCTCAACCATTTTTGGCTGTCAACATGATCCTGGTCGAGCAGGCTGTGAGAGGTGATGAGTGTGAATCTGAACTGGGGTCCCCGAGGGACAAGCAGTGTTTCGGTCGTGACCGAGAGCGGCAGGCCTCTGGCCAGCAGCCACGCGTAGCATGGGAATTATTGAAAATGAAGTACAAATAAACTTCAGGTTCGCAGTCGCACTAAAGTCGGGCTGCAAGCCCTCGGCAGCCACACGTACCGGATGCGCGTGGCTAGGACGCCCCCGTCACTGCACCATGTTCCACGGACAGCTTATGCTCAAGCAGAGCGGGGAGCAGGGAGAGGGCGCCCACACCGGGGGGTGGCGGTGTGCGGAGAGCACGGTCAAAGTGACGACCACGCAGGAGGGGACTTACCCTTCAGGAGATACGATAAAGGTGTGTTTTTGTCCTTTTGCAAACATTCCTAAAACCACAGATGTATCCATTTTCAGACAGAACTTGTATTCTGGGTTAGCCTGCCTCACCAGCCCTACCGTCCTCTTCCTCCTCCTCCTCTCCCCCTCCAGTGTCTCTTCTGCCCCGTCATCCATATCCCCACGCCTCCGCCACCAAGCCTCCACCTGTGACTTTTGATTTCCTTCCTGCACTGACGTGTGACACAACTGGATGAATGTCGTTTGTAAGTATAAAACCAGCAGGTTCTTTTTTTTTTTTTTAAAGATTTTATTTATTTATTTGACAGAGGGAGAGATCGCAAGAGCAGGAACACAAGCAGGGGGAGTGGGAGAGGGAGAAGCAGGCTTCCCGCTGAGCAGGGAGCCCGATGTGGGGCTCGATCCCAGGACCCTGGGAACATGACCTGAGCCGAAGGCAGACGCTTAATGACTGAGCCACCCAGGCGCCACCCCAGCAGGTTCTTTTAGGTTAAAAAAAAAGTCACACAAATGTCTGCACCTGAATGGGCTCTATTTTCAGGCACTTCTCTCAATAAGTCACTAATGAGATGAATGAAAATTGAGAGAAAATAAGTAATTGATGGAATAACTATTGATTTTACCATAACCCAGCTTACTTTCTTAACAAGAAAAAAACTGTAGAATAATGTTCAAAAGTAAAATGTTAGTAACTGCAACACATGATATTTAGCTGGATCCCAGATTTAAAAAAAAACAAAAAAAAACCCAAATCAGAAAAACAACAGCAAAACCCAAGGGCTGAAGGACATTATCAGGACAAACGGGGAAGCTTGGATATAGAGCGTCTATTTAGATAATTGCATTATTTCAATGTCAACTTTCTTGAGTGTGACAATTATTTGATATATTTTAGGGGACAAATGCTAAAGTATTCAATAGTGAAGTGTCTTGATGTCTGCAATTAACTCTCAGATGCTTCATCCAGAAAACTATCTATGTGAACATGTGTGTGAGTGTGTGTGTGTATAAAATAAGTTTTGCCTGACGACATAGACACGTGTGTGTCATATACGTATGGATATAGTCAAGCGCAGCAAAACATTAACAATCGGTTAATCTAGGTAAAGGATATGTAGACATTCATCTGGTTGTTTTTTCAACTTTTCTGTAGGTTGGATATTTCATAATAAAAGGCTGGAGAGAGGCTAAAGAATTTTTTAAGTGGAGTAAGAGTATATTTCCACTAAAAAATGACCACATCTATAACCTTTTAAAATCAACCAGTAGATAAATATTATTTTGTATAGTTGAATTCATTTGTTTCCAATGGAACATTTTCTCCTCTTTTTCAAAATATTGGTCCCAATTTATTAAACTGGATGTATTTTGTGCTTAAATTTAAAGTATCATTTCCCCGGGGCGCCTGGGTGGTGCAGTCGGTTGAGCGTCAGACTGCTGGTTTCGGCTCAGGTTGTGATCTCAGGGTGGTGAGAGCGAGCCCCGCGTTGGGCTCCGTGCTCAGCGGGGAGTCTGCTTCTCTCCCTCTCCCTCTGCTCCTCCGCTCCATGCTCTCTCTCTCTCTTAAATAAATAAATCTTTTAAAAAATAAATAAGTAAAGTGTAATTTCCCCAAGTGCTTTGGCGTAAACTTACTTGTGAATGAAATCTTAACTTTGGGGATAAAACCTCAGCATGTCAGAATCAGACCCTTGGGCGTTTCAAGGGCAAACTCCTGTAAGTTTTGTCACCCCCTTCTGGGGAGTCAGTGCCCAAGGCGGGGGCCCTTCCACAGCCCAAGAGGATTTCAAACGTTCTATGCCCACACTGGGGTCAACCAGCAGCCACACGCTTCGGCCTCATGGGCCAGGGAGAGCCATGGGGGACAGTGGAGAAGAATCTCTGATCCTGGTACCAAAGCAAGTTAAGAAAACTTCTCCCTCCCACTTGCATCATTTATGATTCTTTGCTGCAAGTGACAGAAAACTTGGTTAAAATTGGAGTAAGCAAGCAAAGGAATTAAATGTCTCACCTACTGTAAGGTCCAGAAGGACAGGCAGATTCCACTGCTAACACCACAAGGACTCTGCCTCCCCTGGGGCTCCATCCCCAGGCACTTCACCAAGGATACCAACATGGCAGCCCAGGCCCTTGGGCAGCCCCTGGGGATCCACTGAGGAACTGAGGAGACCTTTTTCCCAGAGTCTCCCTGGGTCTCAGGGTGTCATGTGCCCGCCTCTGAGCCAGTCACCATTAGGAAGGAGATTGTTGAAATAAAAAACACATGGAGACCAGCCTTAAAAATTCCCTGAGCAGATGAAACCAGTTTAGTCATACAAATAAAGCTTAATTTAGTTTATTTTGCAAGACTGACTGGACCTGGGTCATCCCTCAATTGTGCCTCTGAACATCACAAGCAAAACTTGAACTGCGTCCCAAGGTTGGTATGAGGTAACCACTGAGCAGTTCCATATAACTTGAGAACGTTCTGGCATCATGACCAGTCCCTGGGAAGAACACAATCACCGACTTCTCCCCATATGGGCTGCTTTATGACCATCTACCCCTGAGCCTCCTTCCATGCTCTGGTGTGAGTGCTCTTGGTTTGCAAACTGCCTTTTTGGTGTGTGCACAATAAACTTTTACTAATTGCTACTGTGATGATTCACTGGTTTTACTTCTGTTATTTCTGAACCTTTGACAAAGTAAATGCTCTCCCTCCCGGATGCTGTGCTGATTGGAGGAAACGGACACTTGTACTCAGCCACTCCACCGCGCAGGGTGCTGAGGTCAGAGCCTGGTGATCCCCGAGTGTCAGCTAGCAGAAGTGGGGTGCAGGATGCTGGAGCCCCATGTCACCCCATGTCACCCCAGAAATCGTGACTTAATGGAGCCTGGGACCTGGGATAGAGAAGGAAGTAAGTTCAAGGAGGAAAAAGGAACATCTTATTCTTCATTCTCTTCTGAAACATTGTCAATCTGCAAAAGACAAGATCTTCCCCTCCCTGTGGATAGAGGTTCCTTTTTGTTGATGAGCTTCATCCTGCTTAGAGTTGGAATAGGAGAGGCCCATCTTTCAGTGTAGGTACATTGGAACAAAAACTCACTAATGTTGCTGGCGTCCCACCCTGAGCCCTAGCTCCTGGGTCCTCCAGGAACTCCTTCTTGATGGATGCCATCTGGCTGGAACCACAGGTTTCCGGTGTGGACAAGTCTAAGTGTGGGGCCCGGGGACAACCGTCCTCACTCTGTCAGCAACATTCCCCGGGAGGGCTCAACAGGGTGCCCATCACACTAGGGATGCAGAGAAGGAGGTCTGAGGGATGTCCAAGGCCAGTTCCTCCCAAGTTCACCCAAGACCAGGGTCTGAGTGCAAGGAATGTACTAGGCACAGCTCCCAGGAAGCACTCATAAGGAGTAGAAGTGAGACAGAAGAGAAGCAAGCCAACATGGGGTGCTTTACTGAAGTTATGGCTGTGGACAGTGGTGACTCAGTCTCACTGGTCTCGAGATGGGAGGAAAGTAGACAACATACTTCAGACTTGTCCCACCCAAGGGTCAAAGAGTCCAGGACCTTAATTTACCTACTTCTGTGGGTTCACGAGTTCAAGGTTATGCCTGGGGTCTTCAGCCCCCTGCTACTTTGTACCAGTCCTGTGTGGGTGTCAGGCACATAGGGTCTTCAGACGGGCAGGTGTGAATGATGTTGTGAGAACCTAGCAGTGCACGTGGCTTTGGTGAGTGTCCTGGGAGTATGGTGGGACACTGAGTCACCTACAGGACATGTCTTCCTAGGTGCTTGTTGGAAGCAGTCTAATGGTCCTACTGTGAAGGGGTGGTATACCCAGCATGGACTATCAAGTCCCCTGGGGGGGGGGCGTACATCTACTCTCATAATCTCAGATGTCTCATAATTCACAAGAAGCCAAATGGGATTAGAAACTGTGGCAGAGGGTAGGACGCAGGGCTACCAGCTACCACAGCCCACCCAGCTGGCTCAGAGGGGAGATGGCAAGCCCGCCCAGCTTTGGTCCTGAAGACGTCTGGTGCACACACAGTGGAGAAATCTCAACAACCAAGCTGAGCGAAATCTTGAATATATTCGCTTTCCTGCTCACCAGGGTTTCCGAGGTGGCACCCACAAGTGGGACAAGGTGCCAAAGGTAATGAGTTCTTATGTAATCTAGGCACCAAACCCAATTTGCTGGAAGAATTTGGGGCCTTCAACAAGCAGATGAAGAAGGAGGCCTGGGTATCTTTCTGCTTACTCAAAGTACATAGAGTGGAATACTAGAGCCCTTTAGACAAACAATGGGGTTTAAACCACACCTCTTGGACTTGCCATGGACCTTTGGGCATGATACTCATCTTCTCTGAGCTTCTATTTCCTCATCTGAAAAATCAGGATGGAATAACTTGCCTTGCAGATTTGTCCTGAGGGTTACCTGAGGTGGTGCACGGCCCATGCAAAGCGCCCACGTTACAGGGACTCAGTAACTGAGGCATCGGCTGGCTCAGAGCTGCTGACCCTAGCTGGGCTCCTGGTCACAAGTTTTATAACCTGCATTACCTGCAAATGACCTGCCATTTCTGTAAGAAGGCCAGGCTAAAGGAAGAACAAAGAGAGAAAAAAAACTGGACACTCAGAAGGGGAGAAACTAAGGTTCCCCCAGGGAGATGGTTGACTTTTGGCAAGCTATTAATACAGTAAAGCTATTAATGTTGGCAGAGTGGGTCCATTTTCTTGGCAGGCATTCAATTTTGTGTTCTCTCTCTAGCAGAATGCTAAGTGGACAGGGTGGGAAAGGAAAAGCTTTTAGGGGTGAACCCCTTCCCACTCACCCAGAAGGGCTCCAGGAATTGTCACAGCCTGAATCAGCAAGCCAGCTCAGCAGCTCTCCACGTGAACGTCTTTGGCTGAGGCCACAGAAATCTTGACTTTGTGCTCAAAATAGAGCACTGATTCAGAAGGCTTCCTGATAAGAGACCAAAACGAAACAGTAAATTGTGCTGTCACAAAAGACAAGGGAGTGTTTTAAAGATCTATTTTGGGGGCCACTTCTCTCTTCCCTCTGTAGGCTGAAGTCATTATCGGCAGCGTGGGCTGTGGGCTCGTGGCCTGGGGACAGGAGCTTATTCACGTGGTGGTAAAGACTGATTACTCGGTGTGCTTGTCCTTCATCGGAGGGCTCCGAGGCTGAAGACCTTTATTGTTACCATGTAAGACCTTCAGTCAGAGGCGAGCTGCAGCCTCTGGAATAATCTATTTTGGGACACTTGATACAGAATAGACTTATGTGACAGGAGCAATGTCATGCCCAGAAATTGGAATTCGGAGGCGAAAGCAATGGGCTATTAGTAAGTTTTCTTGAAAACTAGCCTTTGTTGATATGACTCAAGTGTTTTGCCTTCCCAGACAGCACAACAGAGAAAGCCGCTTCTTGCCTCATATCCCTGTGGGTCTACATCCAACAGAGTGGGATGGACTACATTGTGCTCCAGCCTTAGAATGTGCCCAGAGACGAGATCACCCAGCCACCTTCCTCATGGGGGGTGGGTAATCCCATCCACTCCTCCTCAGATTCAGCCATGTCCACCTACTCAGTACATTTTAAAAACTTCCTTGTTTTGAAATCACTTCACCTGTGCAGAAAAGTTGCAAAAGTATTACAAATGGCTCCCATGTACCCTTCCCCCAGATCTCCCAAATGTTAGCATTTCACCACACTTATTATTTGCTATAGATACATAGTATTTTTTTTCTGACCATTTGAGAGAAAGTTGTAGCCACAATCCCTTTTGAAATGCTCCAAGGAACGTGAGCTTCCCAGAAGCATTCTTTTGCATAAGGCAAAGTACACTGACAAAATCAGAAAATTAGCATTGACGTAATAATATTACGGAATATCCAGGCCTCACTCAAATTTCACCAGTTGTCGCAACAATGTCCTTTAGAGAAAAGGACGACAGGATTCTGCCTGCGATCGCACACTGCGTCTAGTTGTTGGGTCTTCTTAGGCTCCTTTAATCTGGAACCACTCCTCAGGTTTTCCTGAGGTTAGTATTTTTAAGGAATACACGCCAGTTACTTTGTAAAATGTCTCTCGGTTTGGACTTAAGGAATGAATTAACCAGAAAATCACCTTTTGGCAACGATCATAGTAATGAGGGATTCAGCCCTGCATCAGTTGATGCCGAGGAGGGTCTGACAGACATAGCAGGTTCACACGGTCCGGCGCACATCCCCGCATCGTGCTTCTCGGCTTCAAGGGGAAGAAGAGCGACCTCACGGCGGGGAAGCCGGGCAGCCCCCCTGAACTTGGCCATGGCAGCCGACACTGGGACACACTGACTTCAGGCGCCTCCTGATGTGACGGGCTGAGAAAAACACAGCATTTTACTTTTGTTGGGTTCCTGCCCAAAATGTATAACCTGGCTCCATTCATGACCACCCAACAGAACACATCAGAATGGGGACTCAAGGGAGGCGGTGAAGGACTGAGGGCTCTTTACAGGTGAGGGGCGCTCGCAGCACGACCCCCCACTCCTGCATCGGCCGGAGCTCCCGGCTTGGCCAGGACCTTCTCCGGCTCTCCCTGCCTGCGTGAGGCCCTTCCTCTACAGTCAGGAGGAACTTGCTAGCCCACCCATTTCCCAACAATCCTCGGCTGCAGCTCCTTGTTTCACATCCTCCTTTTCCCACGGAGGCTTTAAGACCATGAAACACTTTGAGCTTAATTAACGCTGCATCAGAGACAGCGTCATCATCCTTGACCTTGACTCGGCCTCCCCCACAGATCTGCACGCCTGGGGCCGTGTCCCTCCCCCCACCTTGTCCTTCCTTCTGTTTTCTCTCCACGGTGTTAAGAAAGAGGGCTCTGGGCTGTTCTCACGAGGCTCCTTAGGCAGGAGTTTGGGGTTTTTAGGCTCTTCCCTCAGATGTTCAGGGTCGTTATTTCAGCTCTTAGTTTGAAGAAAATCCTCTGGAATACACCAGGGAGGGCACTGAGCTGGCCGTTAGCAGGCAGGAGGATGGGGAGAGTTATTTTGGACAGGGGCATGGCGAGTGCCGAGGAACACCCCGTGGAGGTGCCCCAGGGGCAGCGGGCTGTTTGCATCTGGAGCTCAGAGGGAGGCTGGATGGGGGGGTGGAGAGTGTGGGGAGAGCTCTGGTGGAGGTCACTTGGGAGCAGGTACAGAGTGAGAAGAGCCCCCCAGGAAAGATAGTGCCTTGCTGAAAATGGACATGTAAGGATGTACAACACCTCATTCCCTTTCTGTGTTGCTTTTCACGGGGCTTCCCCAACCATTACCAAAACCTACTTTCTCAGGGAGCTACGTAAGTCCAATTTGCTCAGCTGCTGAGGTTATGTGTCTTGAGCTGAGCTGAGAGCTAATAGTATGACCTCCTGACTGCAGTTCCTCCGGGCAAGAGCCCACACTTGCCTTGTGACAGCCCCGTCCCCTGTATCGGAGTGGCTCCTGTTCTCCCTCAGTGTCAGAGCATCAGGGAGGGGCATTTTTGTCCCCTGGAATTTTGGAGAATGAAACAGGGCTCTCTCGGTCCCCCTCCTGCTTCTCTCCATGTCCTGTCCTCTCTGGGCCCATGACTTGTCCACACACCGCGCACCAGCAACAGAGATATGCACAGAGACGGGGGTTCACGTGCTTCACGCCAGGGGCTTGGGGGTGGGCATGATACTTGGACAGTGGAGCCGGCCAGCTCTATGTCCACCCCAGCCTTATTCTCTGAAGGTTATGCCGTCTCTTTCCCCTTCTTTTCCACGTTAGCTAACTGGCCATTTTAGGATGGCCCTGCAGGAATATAAACATTTAGAGAATTTTTTTTGCAACGACAAGAAGAGATAATGTGTTTGAAGCCAGTAAGCTAGTTGTGTTTAGGAAAATCACCATGGGATTTAAGATGATGCATTGATGTAATGCAATTGGTGGTTTATGAAAATTCCTTTAGAAGAACCTCGGCCTTTATGAGCACAGCCGCATTCCTTGCTCATGAATAACAGGCAGGGCCCAGTGGGATCATTTTTAAGCGTTCCGTTACTAGCCTTTCACTTTCTACCTCTTGCTCAGGGAGGGGGTGGAGGGGGGAGGACTTCCCAGCGCAAGTTTTCTGTTGAAGCTGTTTAAGGCTACAAGTAATGAAAGGGAAAATCCAGAAATAATTTAGGAAATTAGTCATCTGTCTTCAAACTGTGTTCAGATACGGTGCTGTGTTCCACGTAACTTCTTTATGGATCTTAAAAAAAAAAATGGGAGTCTGGAGAGATTAATGATCACTTGTGTAAAGGTCAAAAAGGTCCAGTTTCATGTCCAGAAACAAGAGGGGAAAAAAAGTTCCCATTTGTTGCAACTGTCAAAATAATTCCCATGATGGAAAATTATGTTCTGGGAACTGGGAAAACATCCTGAGTTTCTCTACAGTTACTAGTTTTACAATGCTAAATGCCAATAATTACGTTGTACTAGCTGAAGTTTAACATGGCCTATTTAAAAACAGAGGAATACACAATCTATTAATAGCATTTTTCCAGTGCGCACCTACACAAACATTGCTAATATCCACTCATAAATGCCTATCTGATTTTTTAAAAAGGGTGCTAAAGGAGAATTAAAATGGGAAAAAAAGAGTAGTATTTAAATATTTATTTTCTTAGTACTTGGCCAACTCCTATCGTGATTATTTTAAGACAGTGATTTTTCTCTTTGATGTTCTATTAAAACATACCTCTTAAAAGAATAGGGGCTCTGGGAGGATGGAATGAAAGACCTGATTCAGAAAAGCAAACAGTCTTTTGGAGTCCTAATGCGTGGGCAAGTTCAGCCCTGGAGAAACCTCGTGCTTAGTTAAGAGGCCGCATCAGCCTCTCCTGCAGACCTCTTATCCTCCTGAGGCTGTGTGCTTCGGACAATCAAATATGATTTGATATGGATGGAACGTTCTTTCCATCAGAGGGCAGGGGTTCAGAGAGCACCATGCAATTAGACTGAGGAAGCTCCCACGAATGTAAAGAGTAACAGAGGTCGTGCGGAGCTGCCCCAGTGGGACGGGCGGACAGCCAGCCTGCTGGAACACATCTGGGTCCATTGGCTGCTCCTGGTCGCAAGTTAGGGAATACTCAAAAGTAGTTCAAACCAGCTGAAGACGCTCACACTTGCAGGTGCTCGTAAATCACCACGGCATCTGGTTAAAAGGCAGACGCTCACCCAGCGGGTCTGAGTGGGCCCCAGCAGACTTCCCTGTGGCCGCTAGCTTCGGGAGAATCTGGAAAAGCAGCTCGTTGGCATTTCCTCCTTGATGTTCAGCAGAGCAGTGGGAACCAACAGTGTTCCCCCACCCCAGGCACCAGACCTAAGAGGAGTGATGCCTCCATCAAGCCCAGACATGCAATCAGGAAAATTAAAGTCCAGTACAGCATATTTGAGATTTTTAAGAACAGGTCTGCTTTTCCTGAGGCAACTGTATTATATTTAATGTTACCTAGCAATTGGAGATACTTTGTTAATACATGCTCTCTGATAACCGTCAGCATGTTGTTTCATCTCCTGAGATCGACTACTCTCATCTGCACCAGGAAAGGACGCTCCTCTCCTCTCTAGATGAGATTAGTTGAAGGAAATTTTATGTGAGATTATCTAGCTAAGGTTTTATATAAAAGGGTCAAACTCAGTGCATGGCACAGAGTAAGCATTCAAAAATACAGCTGTATAATAATATAAACAATCTATTCGTGTGTGTGTGTGTATTCAGTATAAGAAGATGGATTATATATCGTACTTCTACTTTCAGTTTATCTATACAGATGGAAATGAATTCATGATACTACCTGGAATAGCTCAATTAGCCCACATGGCTACAGATGGGACATCTGCTGACAGACTCTTGGGGACTATGCCACTCTTGAAGTGCTGGACTTGCAAACGTAGCCTGGCAAAGTGACAGCAAATATTCGAACCACCTGCACTAGTAATATTTTTTCCTAGTTGCCAGTGATAGAAATGTCATTACCCAGAAATCTTCACATCTATTAGTTAACCATCTTCTAACGGATACTTTTAAGCATGTTCAAAGTAACTTATGATTTGGTTTAGACTAAACCGAATGTTCAGGGTTCATTTATTTAAATCATTGGTTCATTTATTTAAATCATTTACTAAATTATCACTAATTTGAAACGTATTGAAAGTATTTGTTATTCAGGGTATGAAAACATCTTACCAACTTTTTTCTTCTCTGATTTCTTTTTTTTTAATCATTCCAGTATAATCAGCGTACAGTGTTCTATTAGTTTCAGGTGTATAGTACCATGATTCAACAATTCTATACATTACTCAGTGCTTGTCACGATAAGTGTGCTCACATTCCCATCACCTAGTTCACCAATCCTCACACCTACCTCCCCTCCAGGAACAATCAGTTTATTCTCTGTAGTTAAGAGTCTGCTCTTCTATTTGCCTCCTTTTCTCTTTGTTAATTTGTTTTGTTTCTTAAATTCCATATATAAGTGAAAGTATGGTATTTGTCTTTATCTGACTGACTTATTTTGCTTAACATAATAAAATTCCATTGGGGGATATATATATATATATATATCTTTTTATCCATTCATTTATCCACAGACATTTGGGTTCTTCCATATCTTGGCTATTGTAAAGAATGCTTCAGGGAACATCGGGGTACTTGCCAAGTTTTAATAGGTGAATAAGCATTTGACATCACTACCCAATAACTTACACATTTATTCAGTTCGAAGGGTTTTTTTTTTCTTGTTTTGCATATAACTCAAGGATGAAATATTTTAGTCAGTGAATATAGTTTAGTTAGCATACAACTAAATTTGTTTTTTCTAAGTAAAATATTTGATCTTATTTTTTCTTATAGTAGACTTGTATAATTATACCTGTCAGGAGCAAACAAAAGCCAGAGTGACTATAAAATATTATCTCCTAAAGAAGAACAATTACACGATGATGTTTTTATAGTTGAAAGCATGGTGTCTTTTAAGGTATTACTTTGGGGGACCACATATTATTCAAATGATACTGAAATTGCTGAAATTAGTCTGAATTTCTCATTGGCAATGGACTTTAAAAATGTAAAATTGATATCATTTTGTCGCCAATCTTTAGAACTGCTATAATAAAACCAAAATGATTTCATTTGGTTTGCAAATGCTGTATAAAGTAAAATTACATTTGTTCTAACTTTTGAAAGTTTCCAAGAAATCAAATAACAGAGCATGTATTATTTTTCCAGATTTGAGATACAACCAATAAACAAAATTTTATATATTGAAAATGTGCAATGTGATGATTTGACATACACATACGTTGTGAAATATTGACCACAATCAAGTTAGTTAACACATCCATCACTTCACACAGTTACCTGGTGTGTGTGTGTGCGGTGAAAACACTAAGACTTACTCTCTTAGCAAATTTCAAGTATGTAATACAGTCTTATGAGTGATATTATCATACTCATCCGTAACGTCCCCAGAAAGCATTCATCTCAAAACTGAAAATTTGTAACTTTTGAACAACATCTCCCCATTTCTTCCACCCTCTATGTTTGGCAGAATTCACCATTGAGGCCATCTGCTCCTGAGCTTTCCTTTATTGTGAGATTTTTGATTAATGATTCAATCTCTGTATTCAGATTTTCTATTTCTTCCTGATTCAGTCTTGGAAGGTTGTATGTTTCTAGGAACTTATCTATTTCTTTTGGGTTATCCAATTTAGTTGGTGTCTGATCGTTCATAGTAATCTGTCATGATCCTTCTGTATTTCTGTGTTATCAGTTGTAAAGTGTCATCTTTTATTTTTTATTTTATTTGAGTATTCCCTCTTTCTTTCTTAATTAGTCTAGTAAACATGTGTCAGTTTTGTTTATCTTTAGAAAAAACTAGGTCTTTATCTTACTGATCTTTCCTATTGCTTATCTGGTTGCTATTTAATTTATTTCCTTCCTTCTGCTAGTTTTGGACTTAGTTTGCTTTTTTTCTAGTTCCTTGAGGTGTAAAATTAGGTCTTTTATCTGAGATCTTATTTTTTTAAATGTAGGAATTTAGGGGCTCCTGGCTGGCTTGGTTGGTGGAGCATGCAGCTCTTGATCTCAGGGTTGTAGGTTCGAGTCCCATATTGGGTGTAGAGATTATTTAAACATAAAATCTTTTAAAAAATAAAAATAAAAAAATAAAATGTAGACATTTATCACTCCAAACATCACTCTTAGCACTGCTTTTGCTGCTTTGCATAATTTTTGGCATGCTGTGTTTATGCTTTTCTGAAAATATTTTTTTTTTCCTTTTGATTTCTTCTCTGAGCCATTGGTTATTCAGAAGCGTGTTGTTTGGTTTGTGAATTCTTCAGTTTTCTCTTGTCATTGATATCTAGTTTCATGTGATTGTGGTCAGAAAAGATACTTGAAATAATTTTAATGTTCTTAAATTTGTTAAGACTATTTTGTGACCTGACATGTGCTCTATCCTAGAGAACATACCATCTGTGCTTGAGAAGTATGTCTACTCTGCTGCTGTTGGATGGAATGTTCTGTATACATATGTTAGGTTCATTTGGTCTAAAGTGTGGTCAAGTGCATCATTTCCGTACTGATTTTTTGTCTGGATGATCTATCAAATGTTGAAAGTGGGGTACTGAAGTCCCCTACTATTATGATATTGCTGTCTATTTTCCCCTTCGTATCTGTTAGTATTTACTTTAGATAATGAGGTGCCTCTATGTTGAGTGCATGAATATTTACTAATATTACATCTTTTTGATGAATTGAGCCCTTTATCATTATATAATGACCTTCTTTGTTTCTTGTTACAGTGTTTGGCTTAAAGTCTGCTTGGTCTGATATAAGTAGAGCTACTCCTGCTTTCTCTGGTTGCCATTTGCATGAAACACCATTTTCCATGCTTTCAGGTTCTGTGTGTGTGTCCTGAAAGCTGAAATGAGTCTCTTGTAGGCAGCATAGAGTTGGATATGGTTTTCAATCCATTCAGTCACCCTATGTCTTTTGATTGGAAAATTTAATCCATTTACATTTAAAGTAATTATGATAAATAAGAACTTCCTATTGCCATCTTGTTAATTGTTTTTCTGGCTGTTTTATAGTTCTTTTCTTCCTCTCTTTCTTCCTATGTGATTAGATGATTTTATATATGCTTTAATCTTTTCTCTTTATCTTTTGTGTATTTACCTTAGCTTTTTGCTTTGTGGTTGCCATGGGGCTTATGTAAAACATCTTATAACAGTCTATTTTAAACTGATGACCGCTTAACTTTAATTGCATACAAACCTTCTAGCCCTTATTTCTCCCCTCATTTTGTTTTTGATGTCACAAGTTAAGTCTTTTATATTGTGTCTCTATTACTAAATTACTGTGGCTACAGTTATTTTTTAACATTTTTGTCTTTTAACCTTTACACTAGAACTATAAGTGATTACACACTACCAGTGCAGTATTAGAGTATTCCAGATTTGCCTATATCTTTACCACTGAGTTCTACACTTTAATATTTTTTCATGTTATTAATTAGTGTCCTTTCATTTCAGCTTGAAGAACTCAATTTAGTATTTTTGTAAGGCTTAGTTAGTAGTGATGAGCTCCCTCACCTTTGGTTTTCTGGGACAGTCTTTACCTCTCCTTCATTTCTGAAGAACAATTTTGCTCAGTAAAGTATTCTTGGTCGACAATTTTTGTCTCAGGACATTGAATGCATCTTCCCACTCTCTCTTGGCCTGCAAGGTTTCTGCTGAGAAATCTACTGATACCCTCATGGGGATTCCCTTGTATGAAATGAATTTCTCTTCTCTTGCTGCTTTCAAAATTTTCTCTTTGTCTTTGATTTTTGAGTTTTATTATAATGTGTCTTGATGAAGTCCTTTTTAAAAAAAAAAAAAAGATTTTATTTATCTATTTGACAGAGAGAGACACAGCAAGAGAGGGAACACAAGCAGGGGGAGTGGGAGAGGGAGAAGCAGGCTTCCCGCTGAGCAGGGAGCCCGAAGCGGGGTTTGGTCCCAGGACCCTGGGATCTGACCTGAGCTGAAGGCAGATGCTCAACTGACTGAGCCACCCAGGCATCCCTGATGAAGTCCTTTTTGGATTGAATCTGTATAGGACTTAAACTTGATGTAGCTGGATGTCCACATCTCTTCCCAGATTTGGAAAATTTTCAGCCACTTTTTTGTTACTTTTTTGAAAGATGGAAAAGCTAGTATGTTCAATGATTACTCTTTTTTTACATTTTTATTTAAATTCCAGTTAGTTAACATACAGTGTAATATTAGCCAATATTTTCTTAAATAAACTTTCTGCCTCCTTCTGTCCCCCTCTTTCTGGGACTCCCATAATGCAAATATTTCTTTTAGTAAACCTCATAATTCACATGGGCTTTATTCACTCTTTTTTTCATTCTTTTTTTTTCTTTTTTTTCTCCTCTCACTGGATAATTTCAAATGACCTGTCTTCAAGTTCAAAGATTCTTTCTTCTCCTTCATGAAGTCTGTTTCTGATGCTGTCTGTGGTGTTTTTTTAATTTTCATTCATTCATTGTATTCTTCAGCTCCAGAATTTCTGTTTGGTTTTTACTTACAATTTCCATCTCTCTGTTGAACTTCTCGTTTTGTTCATGTATTGTCTTCTTGATTTCACTGAGTTATCTATTTGTATTTTCTTGCAGCTTGTTGAGCTTCCTTAAAATAATTATTTCTTGCAGCTTGTTGAGCTTCCTTAAATAATTCTTTGTCAGACCATTTGCTGATCTCCATTTCTTTGAGGTCAGTTCTTTGGTGGTATTATGTTTCTTTTATTTTTTGTGTTCCTTGAGGTGTTGCATTGCTGTCTTTGCATTTGAGGCTGCAATCACCTCCTCTGGTCTAATTCACATCATGTGAGAGATATTTTCACCTGTCAGTCTGGATAGGGATTCTGAGGCTTTCTCAGATCTTTTCTATGAATGCATTCATTCATACTTCTTCTTACCTCTTGGAGGGGATTCTTAGTTGTATGCCTTCTCTCAGTTCCAGAAAGCCAGGCTGCTTGCTGACAGCCTCCCATATGTTTCCTCTGGGGCAGTGCCCTGAAATGCTTATTTGTGAGCCTTCTCCTAATCCTGAAGAGTCAGGTGGGCTTTCTGCTCTTTGATCCCTGGCAAAGGCTTGCTCTCCCCATCCACGAGACTGTGTGTCAGGACCCAGCCATGGGGGTGAGGTATAGGGTTGTGAAGAAAGAAGGAGTGTGCAGAGTGTTGGGGGTGCCTGTGGGTTGGTTGGGGTGTCCACAGGTGTGGTATCTCTAGCACTTTGTGAACAGACTTCTTGATGGAGATGACAGATCAGTGAAAAGTGGTGATTAGTGTCCCTCTAATGAATTCCAGCCCTTGGCTGCTGTGCTTTAGGCTCTCCTCCACCCTCAGCCTGCAGATCATGTGGCATTCTGGGTGGGGCAAGAGAAAAAGGGGACCTCCTCGGCAGCATCCCACACGGCTGGAGAAGCTGGGTACTCACTCATTTGCTCTCCTTCAGGGGAGGAATTGTGGGCGATAGGCTCTCTGGGCACTGAGGCCTGCCACCCTGGGGTAGGGGTGACACAGGCAAGGTGAAATTGTTCCTCTTACCATTTACAGTGCATCTGTTTTGGGATTTTCTTTTCCCTATAACGGTGTGCTGGAATTTCTCTGAGGGACTCCCACAAAGGCATTGTCATCCATGGGCAATTGCCAAAATCAGTGTTCTCTGGGGGATTATGATGGAGAATGAGTCTGCCATCTCACTGATGTCACTTTAATTGTTTTTGTATTAAGTAAAATAAAGTAAAATTAGGATGAAAAATCCCCAATTAATCCCCAATTATAGTCACATATTACAAAGATTTGCTAAGAATGAAGCAATTTAAGATTGTCATGAAGAACTGAAAGTAATTGTAAAAAGGGAATGACAGAAATATTGACTGCTTTGAAGGAGAAACTCATGTCGAAGGATAAGTATGAAAAATGCTGGCACTATATCTATTGCGAATAAGAGTGCAGAATGTTACAACTCCTTTGGGGGGGGATTTGGAAAGTTCTAGAAAAATTATACAGTCATTTCTTTTAATCCAGCCACCTTATTTCTCAGAATTTTCCCTTGAGATACTATGATGCTGTGATGTAATAAGCAATATATATTTTGGTCTCCATCCACAGTTCCTGGCAAACAGCTCATGAAACTCTTGTAATTTCCTAGGTAGTAAGAGCAATAGGAGTATCTTATAATATTTGTCTCTTGCCTCAGGCTCTTGAAACAGCTCTGGAGAAATAAAGGTGAAAGGAGTATCTCTTGTTCATAAGAAGCCCCTTTTAACCACACCTAAGTTTGTGTTAATGAGGTGGCTTTTGAAAAGCACCTACAGATGAGGGACTGGTTGCCAAGGGAACCAACCATGTATGAGATGGCTGGAACTTTCAGACCTCCCAGGAGGGGCTGGAGGTTGACTTAATCACCAAGTGTCAATGATTCAATCAATCATGCTTATGTAATGAAGTCTTCATAAAAAACCCTAACTGAGGGGGTTTGGAGAGCTTCTTGGTTGGTGAAATTGGAGATGCTGAGAGGGTGTTGTGTTTGAAGTGGGCAGTAACTCCACACCCTTCCCCCATACCTTGCCCTATGCATCATTTCCTGAGTTGTATCTTTTTATAATAAACTGATAATCTAGTTAAACTGCCTGTGAGCCATTTTAACATTAAACTGAGGAAGAGGGTTGGGGAACCTCTGATTTATAGCCAGTCTATCAGAACCATAAGTGGCAACCTGGACTTGCAATTGGCATCTGAAGGGAGGGTGGTTTTGTGGAACAGCCCTTAGCTTTTGGGATCGGATACTAATTCCAGGTAGATAGTGTCAGAATTGAAGTAAACTGCAGGACACCCAGTTGTTGTCTGCCAAGAATTGGAGAATACTTGGTGTGGGAAAACCCCACACATCTGGTGTTAGAAGTGTTCTGAGAAGAGGGTAGAGGAAAAACTGTAATGTGTCTTCCTTGCAGATACCATAGCACAACTACAGATCAACTCACAGCCATTCACTATGCCATTATTGGTAAGAGCTAATGATGGAAACAATGTAATTGCCTCATCCTAGGAAACAAACAAAAGGTGAGCTGAGAACATCTTGCAGTGCCAGGAAGCAAGAAAAGGGCTTGAAAAACCGATGGGGGCATGTGAAAAGGATGCAAGTACTCTCTTAAAGGGACTTCCAATGACCATAGTTGAAACCATTTGAGCAATGAAGAAGGATGGAATGGGTTATAACACACTGACTAAAAAGAATATCCAAGTCCTTAGTAATATCTTTAAAGTGGAGAAGGAAGCTCTTCTCTATAAAATAATACATACTTATCAATAAATATAGAAGAAATGAAGGATTGCAATGCTTAAATTTTCCTACCACCAAGGTAATTACTGCTTTAGGCAAGGATTTAGCAGCGAATCCTAAAATCATCAAGGGAAGAGTTGTCAGGCATAGAACCTCAAAGCATCACTGTGCAGGTCATTTCTTAATTACAAGGAGGGAAAGGATTCCCCTTGAGGAACAGATCAAAGCCAGCATCACCCAATCACTGGGCAGCCAGTGATGTAAAAGGAAGCACACCACACCAAGTAGCTTTCTTGTTAACGATAATCATCATTAATCTAGTCAATAGGAACAATGTGCAAATCCAGATAGTGGGGCATTCTATAGGACATTGGGTTAGACTCCTCAAAATTACTGAGGTCATACAAAGCAACTAAAAGTAGAGGGACTGTTCTAGACTGCAAGAGACTAGAGGGGCATGGTAGCCAGTAGAATGCATGATCTTTGATAGCATCCTGAATTAAAAAAAAAAGCAATGAAGATCATTTTTGTGGAAATTGGGGAAATTTTAATACTAAATTAATTTTCGTATTAAATATTGATTTGGGGCATTGATAAAGATATTGTGGCCAATAATAGAGTATCCTTGTTCTTGGGAGATGCATGTTGAAGTAGGTGATAGCTGAAGCTTCTTTTCTTTTTTTTTTTTAAAGATTTTATTTATTTATTTGACAGAGAGAGACACAGCGAGAGAGGGAACACAAGCAGGGGAGTGGGAGAGGGAGAAGCAGGCTTCCTGCGGAGCAGGGAGCCCGATGCGGGGCTCGATCCCAGGACCCTGGGACCATGACCTGAGCCGAAGGCAGACGCTTAACCACTGAGCCACCCAGGCGCCCCTGAAGCTTATTTTCAAATGGCTTTGCAAAAAGTGTGTGTATGTGAGAGAGAGATAGAGAGAGAAGGAGAGAGAGACGGAGAGAATGAGAGAGAGAAAGAGAGAGAGAAAACAAATGTAGCAAAATATTAACAATTGAATTCGGAAAGGAGATTAATGGGTGTTCATTGTACCATTATTTCAACTTTTTTGTAAATTTGAGATGTTTTAAAAGAAATTGGGGGAAATCCTGGGGCGCCTGGGTCTGCCTTCTGCTCAAGTCACGATCCCAGGGTCCTAGGATCGAGCCCCACGTCGGGCTCCCTGCTCAGCAGGGGAGTCTGCCTTTCCCTCTGCCCCTGCTCATGCTCCCTCTCTTGCTCACTCCCTCTCTCAGATAAGTAAATAAAATCTTTAAAAAATAAATAAATAAAAGAAATTGGGGGAAATCCAGCTGATGACTACACAGCTACACTCAGCATATTTATTTTGTGGAATGTGGTTGGATATGTGTGAATCACATGATCTTTATCATTTAAGGTACACCATAATGTCACTGGCAGGAGGATGTTAGTAAGAATGAGATGTTACTAAAGGGGCTTGAGGCTCTCAGGAAGGACCTTGCACATAATAAGTACTACATTCTCTTTTTTAATGAATTAATGAGGTCTACATTTTCACATCCACTTAGGTAAAAAAACTGAAAGACTCCTAACTACAATTGCCTTTTCCATGTGTAGATGCCAAATGTAGAGCCTACAGTTGAAGAGATGTTAACACCTTTCAGAAGAGCTCATTCAGCCCATGGCCACTGTGACCACATTGCCCAAACCTCACGGAGCACTGGTCTGGCTCTGTCACCCAAACTTTGATCTATAGTTGACCCTTAGATAACATAGGGGCATTAAGGGTGCAGACCCCTCATGCAGTCAAAAATCCACATATAACTTTTGACTTCCCTAAAGCTTAATTACTAATAATCTGCTGTTGACTGGAAATCTTACTGATAATAGAAATAGTTGATTAACACATTTTTTGTATGTTATGTGTATTATATACTGTATTCTTACAATAAAGTGAGCTGAAGAAAAGAAAATGTTATTGAGAAAATCATAAGGAAGACAAAATACATTCACAGTACTGTACTGTAAATCTATATAGGCAGTGTGCCCATTGGTCCTGCAGATCTGCCTCTTGCTTCAACAGTGTTTGGATGGATGTCCCTTCCTCCAGCCTCTGACCACCTTCCAACCTCTTTTCCAGTTGAAACATTTGGAACCATCTTCTCAGTCATCCTCTGCTTCCAGGAACACCTGGTCAACATGCATCTGTGGGCCTCCTGCACCTCTTTCTATGCTTCTATTTTGACCTCACTGATGTGGCTCAGGAGCACACGGACTTCTTCCTCCAGTTGGCCAAGGAAAAGCTCAGGGTGCCCAGCATTTCTTGAAGATGCAAAACCAGCACGGTGGCCATGTCCTTTTCCAGGATGTGCAGAAGTGGTCCCAAGGTGAATGGAGTAAAACCCTGGATGTCATGAAAGCCGCCATGGTACTGGAGAGACTAAACCACACCCCTTTGGATCTGCACACCCTGGGGTTTGCCACACAGACCCCCATGTCTGTGACCTCTTGGAGACCCACTTCCTAGATAAGGAGGTGAAACTCATCAAGAACATGGGCAACCACCTGACCCACTTCCCCAGGCTGGCAGCCCCTAGATTGGGCTGGGCGAGTAACTCTTAGAAAGGCTCACCCTTGAACATGAGTAGGAGCCTCCAGAGCCCAGTGGCCCTTGAAGGGCCCTTCTCATGTCCCCCTGTGTCAAGGCTTCTGCCTGAACCTCTTCTGTAGCCACCAGGCAGCTTTTTAACCACCCTGAAGCCCTCTCCCAAGCTGTAAACCAAATGGAAACAAGAAAGCTTTTTGCAGTAAAAAACAAGCAAACAAACAATCAAAACCCGCATATAAGTGAACCTGTGCAGTTCAAACCCATGTTTTTCAAGGGTCAACTGTACTTATTTCTAACGGGCCAATTGCATATTGGTAGAGAAATAAAGGAATGATCTCAAAATTTGTTTTAGGAAACAAGCTATTAAATCCTGATGATGATGGAATGGTTGGCATAGAGAATAACAGTTTTCGTAGGTCATGTTTCCTTCAAAATTGAGGGCGGAAATATCCAGAGGATTCCAAGTGAGGCCCAAAGGATGGCCCATGGAGGATGCCTTTTCCCTCAGCATGTTGCCATGTAAGACCTTCCATCAGAGTATAATTATTTAGACTAATAATCCAGTAGGTATGTTCTAATGAAAATTCTCCCAAAGATAGAAAGAGATCATGAAGGTAAAGAAAGCCCTCAAGCTTCTAACTGTACAAAATTATACCTAATCATTTACTGAGGACTTCATAAAATTCATGCCTAAGCATTTTGTTTACTATTCTTAACTGTACATTAGCTGAAATAAGTTTAATTAGCTGGTCTTTTCTCGTCTAACTTATCACGTTAAGTAGCCAGGGTGCAGTTTACTAGGAGCACTTGATGTCTGAATGAGTCTTTTTAAGGCTCTTCTTTACGCTCTTCCCCCACGTGCATCAACACCCGCGATTAATCTCCACTGTGCCGCTTGTGCTCACCTGTTTCCCTCTGTCGAGCCCAATTACCAGCTCTCCTGAAGGCTCAAAGCGCCCTTGTACAGTGACAGCATCTCAGCCTCAGCGAGAAACGGCAGCTGACCTCCTAATAAAGCCAGAAGAGAAAAACCACAAAGAGCTAATCACAAGAACTTCCTCACACTATCCTCTGAACTTCCCAGCACTCTCTCCCGGGGTTGGAACAATCCCAGCTCAACAGCCATGATCCTGATTAGCCGTGTTCCCGTTATCCACTGCTGTATCCAGCGACTTAAAGACCAACGACCACTGATTTATTCTTGATTCTGCAATCTGGGCAGGGCTAGTTGGGGACAGCTTTTCTCTCTTCCGCATTACATGGGGGAGCAGCTTGAATGGGGGCTGGAAGATCTGCTTCCAGGATGGCCTGTTGGTGCTGGCTGTTGACCTCAGTCCTCCTCTTGTGGCCTCCCCTTGTGGCTAGGGTGGGCTTCTCACAGCACAGTGGTCTTGGGGTATACGGCTGCAGACTTCCCTCAGAGCCCAAAGAGCAAGCTGACAGGACTTCTTAAGGCTCAGGCCTGACAGAGCGCCACCACACTCTCTTGGTTAAGGTGAGTCACAAGGGCACCAGATTGCCAGGGAGGAAACTACATAGCTGTATGAATACCAAGAGGTGTGATGGTTTCAGACTACCACGCCATTTGAATCAGGAAGAAAAGGTTAAATTCAGGCCCACAGGCGATCTGAAGAGGCAGGTAAATGTGTATGATAATTGCAGATTTTTTTTTCATCCAAAATGCTTCAATTTTTAAATAAAATTTATTGTTTCAGGGACCACATTTTCAGGTCCTATGTGGATAAATGGAATATCTCATTTCTTATTGCTTCTGGATAGGAGACATTGCTGTACATGCTTCACCCTTATATGTACAGTTTTAGATTTGTAACTGTTGGGTTGGTTGGTGAATGAGCATAAGTTTCAATGGACAGGACCCCCAGCTCAGCCCACCCAGGCTCAGGGCCAGACAAGGCCTTGGTAAACCATCAACTATGGAGACAAACTCTTGGAAGAAAGGAGGCCTTGGCACTTACTTCTTGTGCAAAGCTCAATGATGCAGGCATTGTTGGGAAAAACCAAAAAGACCACATTGAGGGCTGCAAGGCAATAATAGAGGAAGGAGTTAAAGTGGGCAGCCTAGTAGAAGCAGCTGGCTCTTGCTCTGTAGATTTCCACAGAAAAAACAAAGTTACAGATCTTCTTCTCAAGTCAAAGGAGTTATACTCCTTTTCTTTGAAGGAAGGGTTTGAGGCTCATGCAAGAAGGTTGATAAGAATTATTGTGTAAGGGTGCTTATGTACTCAAAGGGGATGCTCCCACCCCTCACTGAATGACAGGGTAAGAAATAAGATGGCCATGCCTTTCACCTGTGAGTATCTTGGGCCTCTGAGCACCACATGAGGGAATTTGTTCCTCAATTTGCTTTCCAAATTTTGGGGGTCTTTTTTCCCCTAGGATTCTCAGTGAACATTACATTATGGCACCTTTTTTTTCCTCTTCTTGCTCCACTAATAGGCCAAACTGGGTAAATATAGTCCGACAAAGATTTCCTATTGCTTCCAGGTTTGAAACCCTGACTAAGTGACAAAGTTTTATTGCATATATGTTAAAATGTTGGGCTAGCCAGGACAGTTCCTTTGCTTACAGGGAGAGTGAGCTAGAACAGTGGAATGTCTGAAATACAGACTCTCACTGGGAAGTCCATGCTAGGAGGGCACCCCTGGGGAGTGTACAACAACTTTATCAGTGATACATACAAGGAAACAAATCATGGAAAAAACATGGGCGTGAATTAATTTGGGGGGATGTGGGGATGTGGAGAGACAGCATCACTAGGTTAGGCATATCCTCCTCAGTAGGGGTAGGAGGGGTGCTTTTGCTCTCCTGATGTAGCCACCAGTTTCCTGGGGATGAGGACCAGTAAGGAGAGAAGCTTTCAAAAGAACTGGCTCTGTTTCTCCAGCTAAACCCTGACTGATACATCCTTCAAAAATAAAAATGACATTTTAGAGAGAGACGATTCATCTTCAGCAGAACTGTTTTACGAAAAGCACTAAAGAAGTTCTCCTCCAACCTGAAAAGAGAAATGGTACTGCTAGAATCCAAAAATGATTTCCTCCAGAAAATAAAGCAGAGGGAATACTTCCGGAAGGGAGAATGACTTCATTTTATGAGGTCAAATACCCTTGATACAAAACTAAACAAAGACATTGCAAGAAAATTACCAACATCAACATCCCTCAGGAGCACAGATATAAAAATTCTTAAGAAGAATATTAGCAAACCAAATCCATACATTTACAAACAGGATGACACATCTTGACTAAATAGGGGTTATCTCAGAAATTTAAGGTTGGTTTAATATTTTAAAAATCGGTCAGTGTATTCCCACCAACAGTGCAAGAGGGCTCCCCTTTTTTCTGCATCCTAACCAACATCTGTTGTCTCCTGAGTTGTTGATTTTAGCCATTTTGACAGATGTGAGGTGATATCTCATTGTGGTTTTGATTTGTATTTCCCTGATGATGAGTGATGTTGAGCATCTTTTCATGTGCCTGTTGGCCATCTGGACATCTTCTTTGGAAAAATGTTTCTCCATGTCTTCTGCCCATTTTTTAACTGGATTATTTATTTTGGGGCTGTTGAGTTTGATAAGTTCTTTATAGATTTTGAATACTAACCCTTTATCAGATATGTTATTTGCAAATGTCTTCTCCTATCCTGTAGGCTGCCTTTTAGTTTTATTGATTGGTTCCTTCACTGTGCAGAAGCTTTTTATCTTGATAAAGTCTACCCTGCAACCCAGCAATTGCACTACTGGGTACTTATCCAAAAGATACAAAAATAGATTCAAAGGGGCACATGCACCCCGATGTTATAGCAGCATTATCAACAATAGCCAAACTATGGAAAGAGCCCAAATGTCCATTGACTGATGAATGGATAAAGAAGATGTGGTGTATATATATATACATATAATATTCTATATATACACATATATATAATGGAATATTACTCAGCCATCAAAAATAATGAAATCTTGCCATTTGCAATGATGTGGATGGAACTAGAGGGTATTATGCTAAGTAAAATAAGTCAGAGAAAGACAAATACCATATGATTTCACTCATATGTGGAATTTAAGGGAAGAAAAAAACAGATGAACATAGGAGAAGGGGGAAAAAAAAGAGAGGGAAACAAAGCCTAAGAGACTCTTAACTACAGAGAACAAACTCAGGGTTGCTGGAGGGGAGGTGGGTGGGGGACGGGATAATGGATGATGGGTGTTAAGGAGTGTACTTGTGATGAGCCCTGGGTGTTGTATGGAAGTGATAAATCACTAAATTCTACTCCTGAAACCAATTTTACTATAGATGTTAATGAGCTAGAATTTACACAAAAACTTGAAACGAAAAAAACATCGATGTAATTTACCACATTAACAGGAAAAAAGCGCAAAACAATATAATCATCTCAATAGCTGCAGAAAGAGCATTGACAGAATTCAACAGTCATTCATGGTAAAAACTCTCAGCAAAAAGGGCATCTATTGTACTTCAGTTATAGAAGGAGGGAAACCAAACCTATACAACACCAGACACAATGTTTCTGGTACCTGCAATTTACAAAAGAGCTAAGGGGAATAATGGGAGGGGGGTTTGAAAGTCCCGTAGCCTGTGACCCCTGAGGACATCTGAGTTTCCCATCACTCTTGAGGCAAACCACTGTTTTCATGTGTAAATTCACGGGCCCACAATCCCTAAAGAGGGATTTCCAATCCCCAGACTATGCTCGGCTAACACTTGTAGAAGTCATGAATGTTCGGTGTGATGAGGATGACTAGAGATTAAAAACTGGAACCCTTGAAGTGGATGAAGCGGTGTGATTGAATTCAGGGAAGGGGTTGAGGAGTGGCGTTATAAGGCTTTTCACTGAGGGAGAGGAGAACAAAGTGGACGTTATGAAGCCAAATGGGCTGAAATGGAGCAAGGGGCTGGGATAGTGTTTCTCCAAATGGTAAGACTCATCTGGAGCCCTGGTTTGAGGCCCAAACACCCGGGTCCCACTGTGCAGATTCATATTTTGAGGTGGGATTGTGGTTCCCCTTGAATTGTCCTTATCAGCTAAGTCTGCGAAACACCCAAGCTAAGATATACAAAAAAACCCCCCAAAAAACGTCTTACGGCTGCAAGAGTCCTGTAAAGTCTTTAAAATAGCATAGGTATGTTTAGTTGTTTTATCTGGAAGTACACTGTCTTTGATTTTGATACATACTCTTTATTAAGGACACTTCCATTCATTCTTAGTGTACTAAAATTTTCCTTAAGAAAAAAAAGTCAGGATGTTGAGTTTTGCAAAATTCTTGGTTTGCGTAGATATGATCATATTTAAAAAAAATTTTGTGATAAATTAATAAAATAAATTATATTTGTAGAGATTACCAAGGTTGGGGTGCCTGGGTGGCTCAGTCAGCTAAGAGTCTGCCTTTGGCTCAGATCATGATCCCAGGCTCCTGGGATGGAGCCCCGCATCGGGCTCCTTACTCAGTGAGGAGCCTGCTTCTCCCTCTCCCTCTGCCCCTCCCACTTGTGCGTGTGCTCTCTCACTCTCTCAAATAAATAAAATCTTAAAATAAAGAAAAAAGAAACTACCAAGGTTGCACCATCCTAGAATAAACTTACTTGATTGTGGTTTGTTATATTTTTAATAAATGTGCTGGACTTAATAATACACATTCAAGATCTTTGCACCACTGGCCATAAAGTTGGATCATCTGATGGTTAATTTTCTGTGTTATCTTTCTCAGGCTCTGTAATCAGAGTTATGAAGCCCACAGTGGGAAAAAAAAAAAACCCAAACTCCCCAACTGTCTCTATGTACAAACGTAAGAAAAACATGTGTAATAGTCTGTTCGTGGAGGTTTCACTAGAACGCGTGCTTCAACTGCGTGGAAGAGGTGTGTGACTCGTGGCGCCTTCTCTACATCCTGGTCTGATCGGGTTCTTCTCTGGGTTCAGGAACCGTGACAGCCAATGGCCAGAGAAGGGCAGTGGCTTGGCCAGCAGCTCCTTCTTCTCACCAAGGAGCTCTGTAGTAAAATTCCTACCCACGGACCTCATGAGTTAAAAGATTGCATCTACCAACCCAATCGCTCTCATTAAGGAAAAACAAATAAATTCTTCCCTTTTATTAATCATAGCTGAGTACACAGAAATCAGTAGCAGCAAACACGATAACTTACAGCAGTAAACCAAGATAAAAATAGCATTAAGCTGGCGAGATCCTAGGCTCGTGAAAAGAAACAGGCTGTTTCAGTTAGCCTCTGTGGCCTTATTATTTGTAAATGTTTGGTTTCTATTGAGCTGTAGGAAGTATTGAAAATACCTCACAGAAGTGCTCAAATTGCCATTGTGGTACTTTCAAAGGTCGAAAGACCCCATCTTGGGGAAATTTTGCAATTCCATTCTTTTAAAGACATAAACTAAATGTGAAAGAGCAGGTCAGCTTCTCAGGAGAACCCCCTCCAGTTCCAGCAGGATAGGAGCTGCTTTGGACACAGTGGCTCCTTGAAGTGACATCCCCACAGCCTAAGCTTGCAAGGGACAGCTGAAGGAGCACGACGGGTCCCCTCATCCCACAAGGCCCCACGATCACACAGTCGTTCCCTGGTCATGCTGTGGTCTCCCTCGTTCCCATGGACTCCATGAGCCAACCCTACCCCTGGTGACCCTGGTGACGGTGATGATCCATACGAGGGTAAATGTTTCTGTTTGGGGACTTACAGATATTTGGATGTGAAACTGGGAGGAGTTTGAGGGAAAAATGTACATCTTTACTCCCTCCTGCTCTGAAGCTAAACCTTTCCAAGTGCTGGTGATCTACCCGATGACTTCGTTGGAAGAGCTTAACTGCATTGTTTATAAGGAGATTTCCAAAGATGGGAAACACAAGTTTACATGAATCTTTTTACAACTATGTTTTTGGAGGAAAACTGTAGCCTCCAGGGTGATGGCCATCTTATTGTGAACAGTCCATCCGAAATCAATCCATCAACTACGGTATAGCCAGACACTGCCACGGAGGCTTTTTGGCAGAAGTGACCTTGAATGTGACCTCTCCCGGGCAGGCCGCGTGGGCGCTCTGGCCTCCCGCGCTGAGCACGCCGTGGTGGATGGCACGTCCGGTGTGTGGAGTCCCTAATGAGACCTGCAGGAATCCCTAAGACCACCAACGACAAGATGCAGGCATTCCTCTGTCCCTGACAGAGCTCGGCCACTTCCCTGACGGACAGTAACCCTTAGCTGGAGGTCGGGAAGGAGGGGGCTATTCCTACAAAATCAGACTCTTCCATAACCACACAGATCCACCCAAGGAGGGGCCAGGCTGCCTGTAGTGAACTTGCAAAGGACAGCGGAATGGGTGGGTTTTAAAAGGGAGCCATACTTTATCCCACAATGAGAGGGCCACTCAGACGGTCGTTCTGGTGAGTTTGCCCAGGATGACAGGACGAGAAGCTGACAAGCCGAGCTTACCAGGATGTCCCTCTTGTGGCGGGTGATTGGCGAGCTTGCCTGGAAAGTGTGTGACCTGGTTTCTCTCTCTCCCTTTTGACTTCCTTTTAATGTTTTTGTTTGTTCACCTCAGAGCTGGGTGTGGTGCCCCCTGCCTTCTGGGACGATGCAGTGAGTGTTAAGGTCATGCATGTCTCTACAGTATGAGGGTGTCCATGCCAAAGGCTCAACTACCGCTAAGTGAAGATTCGGGGCAACGTGGCAGAAAACAGCAGGGGCCGGCCAGCCCATACGTAAAAAGAGAACAAGGAAATGTGGACACCCCCATCTCCCAGTGCTGTAAGGAGATGGGCAGAGCCCAAGGGGAGGTAGGAGCAAGGTCCAGAAAATCTCAGGGAGAACAAGGTCTCTCTGCTGAGTTAAGAAAATCACGTGAAAGGGACCAACATGGATTGACCTCTCCCCCTGGAGACAGAAATCTCAGCGACAAATTCTCCAGGAGGCCTTTCTCATCAATCCCTCCCATTCAGGTTTCACCCATCTCAAAGGACCAGAATCAAATCACTCATCTCTTTGGGGTATTTGTTTTCCGTTTCATTAATATGTGATCTTACCTTTCTTCGGGCTTATTTTTGTGTTAATTTCCTAATATCCTTTTCTCTTCTTTCCTAATATAGTATGGGGGTGGTTAGGGGCGCCCACTCCCCTGTGCAGTTGAAAATCTGCATATAATTTCTGACTCCCCAAAACCTGACCACTAATAGCCTACTGTGGGCCAGAAGCCTTCCCGATCACAGAAACCCCCGATTAACACATATTTTATAGATTATGTGTATTATACGCTTTCTTCTTACAGTAAAGTAAGCTAGAGGGAAAAATGTTATTAAGGAAATCATAAGGAAGGGAAAATACATTTACAGTACTGTACTGTATTTATCGAACAAAAGTGGACCCGCACAGTTCAAACCCTGTTGTTCAAGGATTAACCGTATACTCATTTGAGACTAACATTTTTTTCTATTAAGTTCATTAAAAAATATTTTTAACTGCTGTATAATTTCTTATTGGACCTATTGGTTATTTAGAAGTATAATTCTTATTTCAAATATACAAGACGTTTTTAGCTTTTCCTTTGTTACAGATTTCTAGCCCGACAGGACTGTGAGCAGAAAACCCACTCTGTAATTCTACAAATCTTTAAAATGTACTGAGACTATTTTAAGGTCATTATGTGGGAAATTTTTGTAAATGTTCCACACGTGCTTGAAAATATTATATATTCTGTCACTGTCAGATACCGTGTTTTACTGTAGTTCAATGATTTTTAGGTGTGCGCTATCCACAGTTTAATATCTTGAAAATTAAGATGCATTTTATAACCAGAGAGGGCGTGTGACGGTCTGTGTTGGGGCTGTCATTGAATGAGTATACATGAATGCATGCATGACTTCCAGCAGACAGATCACGGAAAGGCCATTCAAAGATGAAATGGGTGTCCCCATTTTGCCTGGGAAGGCTCCACTGTCACCTTCAGGTGGGATAAGTGGCAGAGTCTCAGACGCAGCACCATGGGGTGGACAGGGACGGGGCTCTCTCTCAGCGACGTTATAACCCCAGCCCTCCTGATGTCACTGAGGACTAGAATGAGTGAAGAAACATGCATCTTGATGGCTCCTAGTCTTAAATAGATCCCAGAAGAAAAGACTGCTCAAAGATGTTGTAGAAATACCTTTTGCAATTTATTTCTCTTATATCTTCCGTTTTACATGTGCATAAGAGCGTCATTAAATATGAAAGAGCTTTCTCAGTACATCTGGAAGAGCGATTCTGAGTAATGAGAAATCATTGTCACAGTCGACAAGATTTTCTTTTTTCTTAGTGGCCCACCAAATAACAGTGTGTGTGACAGACAGTGACTTCTTAGATTCCAGGAAATATGGCAAACAGGCCTATTCAGTGAAGGTCGTGATCGAATCTTTCGGGAACTTCTGGATTTAGGGGGTGGTTATTATTTGGTTAATTGCTGAGAGATATGTAATAAAACCTCCCACTGCGATTGTGAATTGTTGTAGTTCTATTCGTTTTTGCTTTACATATTTTGAGGCTAAGTTGTGCAGGTGAATCCAGTGTTCTGTGATTCCATAGTGATGCTCACTGCCTGTAACAGAGACTTTTTTCCTCCAAGTACGCCTTGCCTGGTGTTCGTATAGCTGTACCAACCTGCTTTTGTTGAGCTCCAGCTAGTACTTCTTTTTTTTAATTCTTTATTCCAACCCTTCTGTATCCTTATGTATGCAATATGTTTTTCTATTGTTCTACCTGTTCTATGTTCTTTTTCATTCTTTTCTTACCTTATTTGTGTTGCCTGGAACTTCTTTATTCTGTTTTGCCCTCTATTAGTTGCAAAGTTACACACGCATTTTCTATTCTTTTAATGGCTTAATGGTTACTTTACAGAAGGACATGATGCCTTGCTGACTTACCTGGGTCAAATAGAAATTGCTACTTCGACTCTTCTCCCAGCCAGCACACAAACCCCAGAACACTGACTCCACCCCTTCCTACCTGCTGTTTTTGTCCCACTCTTAAGTTTTTCCTGCAGTGCTTCGTGAAGTCAATGTTATTTTAGATTTAACGATGTATTTGACACTTGCATTGCTCTTCACTCTTTCCTGCATTTTTTATTTTCCATCATGTTTTCCTTCACTTAAAAAGCACCATCTAGAGCGCAGACCTCTTGGCAGTCAGTTCTTTCAATGGGCATGTCTTTATTCACGTTCATTCCGGAAGGACTTTGTCACTGGGTGTAGGATTCAGTAAAGCAGTCTTTCCAGTGTATTCTGCCTCCATGTTTGCTGTTGACATGTCAGCTGTCAGAAAAACCGGATGACCCGGCTGTGGGGAGTGGACGGGAAGACAGCTCTCGGCTGCCGGCACTCTTTGGGGACTAACATGGTTTGAGACACCTCTGGGCCCACGGTCAGGCCTGTTTGGGAGAGCAGGCCACATTGGCCGACTGATCACTGCAGGGGAGTAAGGACCCAGGCAGCTTGGTCCTGCTCAGGCCGCTCTGAAGGGCCGTCCTGTTCCAGAGATCACTCTGCGAGTAGCCCCTGCTTCTGCTGGGGCTGCACACCAGCTCAGTTCCACACACACACCCCACCCCGCCCAATCCTGCTTCCTGAACTCCCTCCCACGGGGGCTGATCTCAAGAGCCCCCCACATGCTACTCTCTCATTGCCTGCAGGGTGAGGGTCCGGGCTTCCCTGCGATGAAAGTACAGCCCGCAGGAAGACCCTGGTGTGCAGGATGGGGACATGGGGGCATGCTTCCCACACAGAGACTCTCCAGATGCTCCCGAAGCTCTGAGCCTGCGCAGGTGGCCCTTCCCTGCCTGTCGAGGGCTAGCATTTGCCTCTTGTGGAAGACAGTCAGGGTCCCTTTCACCACAAAACCTGCATGCCTCCCCCAGGACCTGCCCCCACGTCCCCCACAGGCTGCCAGGCTAGTAACTCAGGCTAAGTCTCGGCACCAACCAGCCTGGCATTGCTGGACCCAAGTGGGAGGAAGGCCGCTGTACCCGCGGAGCTGCAGGACCTGGTCAGCAGTACCAGCAAAAGCTGAGGAGTCCACGTGGGATCGGAGGGTGCTTTCGAGGGAGCCAGGATGTAAAGCTGAATAAAGGGAGCTGTTTGAGTTGTTTGGAGTATTAGGGCCATTTTCCCCAATAAATCTCTTGCATGCCCCATCCCTTCTTGGATGTTGCTTCTTGGAGGACCCAAACAGACAGCTCAGCCTCAGCCCTGCCAACCCTGCTCCCTCCCTTTTTTTCGGAGGTGTGGATCCTACGGTGCCTTGCGGATCTCCAGCTGGGCGTCCATTCCCCGGGGGGCCCTCTGTGACAGTTACTGGACTGTCTCGGTATTTCTTTCCACTCCTCACTGCCCCTCTCTTCTGTTGTGTTACTGCCTCTTCTGCGACGTCTTATATCTCTCCCTCCAGTCCTTATTTCAGGGAGATTAACCTTCTCTTTCATTTGCTCAAGTTGGTGGAGAAAAGTTCATTCACATTTTTCTTCTACTTCTGATGGATATTCTTCACCTGGCCTATTGCTTGTGCCCGTCCTCTTCTTGGGGAATTACTCAGAGAAGGAGAGCAGTTCTCTCTGGATGAGCTATGTGCTGAGAAGTGTGCGGGGGAAAGACTGATAGAGCGGGAGAGCAGTAGCTGAACTCAGGGGTCGTTTGGAAGGATTTTCCCACCACTCCACGTCCTCCAAGCAAGGATGGGATCTGCTTACCAATCTCCGCATCCGTGGGACTGTGCGGTTGGCAGCCACGCCCTGATGAGCCAGGGCATTTGGGGTATTAGAGCAGCTAATACTGAGCCGATGGCCATGGAGCTTCCTTCTCTGACCCCTGCGCTCTGCGGAAAGACTGGGCATCCTGATGGTTTCCCTCTGACCCTGGCTCACCTGCAGGGCAGGGTGTGGAGGCTTCAGGCCAGGACCGTCGGTTGAACATGTACGGTTGTGACCCTTTTATGGAAAACCGTAGGCTGGGAAAGACCCGTGGGGGGTTGCATATGCTTTTTCGGTGTCATGTCTCCATCTGACCCCAAGTTTGTTATATTTGGCAGCTACCCTTTGTAACTTTAGTTTCTGCATGTATTTTCAATGAAAATCGTATTTTCTTCTCTAATGCTCATTCTTTTTGTTGCTCTAAATTGGCCACAGGGGAGGGAAGTGAACTTGAACCAGAATCCTGAAACAAGTTTTTACAAGCTATTGACATTTTATTAAAAAAAAAAAAAAAAGCCCTGAACAACTTACTTTAGCACTTCACACAGTTGTAGATTTGTTTTATCTTAATTAGTATAAAATTAACAACCCACATTACAAGGGACAAAGAATAAAGAGAAAGGTACTTAAAACATGGTTAAAATGTAAGCATAGACACCGTTCTTTTGCATTAGAATGTAGATTCAGAAAACAAAAACAGAATCAATTTGGGATTGCCTTAGAACAACAAAACTGTTTAAAAACACCACCGGTCATGGCTGTGTTCACAGCCTTCCACACTCTCATAAAAACTGCCCTCCAGAGGTGGTGATGATGTCGTGGCAGAGGGAGGAAGGCCAGTGGTGAGCAGACCCCCCCCCCACGTATGAAGTCATCCGCATTGCGTGGCAGGATGAGCATCTGCCACATAAACTCTGTGCTGACTGCAGTATGTCACAAAAACATTCTTTGTTTCTCTCTGACCCTTGCCCTCATTTCGTTACATGCAGATTGGTTCACAAGATGAGACTTTTCCAAAGCAACTTCACAGAGGACATTGAATGTAATTTCTTTGCAGGCGATGCTAATATAATTCAGCGTCTTTGTCTCAGATGTGTTGTTAATCCGGCGTGATTCATAGTGGATTGTGGGGGAGAGGTGCAGGCGGGGAGAGTAATCAAGCATGCGTCTCCATGCTTTCTTCTGCTCGTCTTATTAAGCATCTAAATGTCTGCTTGGGATCAGCCCACGCGCCTGGAGATGTTCTGGACGTTTGCCAGCAAAATGGCCAGTTACAATGGAAGAACAACGACGGTGACTCAAACCAGACTCAGTGCCTGGTTTATAAATTAAAAAACAGTTATTCTGTCTACAAAGAAGAGAGAAGTAGTTTATATTGCAGAAATGAAACCTATACATTTTATAAATACTACAGTTGTGTTTTATGAAAAGATAGTAAATTCCACTAAGTATTTCAGACCCATCAGCAAAACATATAAAAAGAAGAGATGTTACAGTGGAGGAATCTCGCATCCCTGGATTCGGAAGTGGCCACAAAGGAATACCGTACAAACTAGAGACCAGCCCCAAGTTCTTGTTTCTTTTTTGGACTTAACTTCTGGTTAAGCTAAAGCGAGAGCGTGTTCCCAGGACAAACCCCACAGCACCATTGGTGACAAAACCTTTCCTCATTTGATTCCTGAATCTACCTTATGTGGTGGGCTGACTTGTGGCCCCCAAAGATACCAGATACTCCCAAAGATATCCCCAGATTCCTAATCTCTGGAAGCTGTAAATGTGACCTTATAAAGAAAAAGGGTCTTTGCACCAGGGATGATGAGGTTATCCCAGATTCCCTGAGTGGGCTCTAAATGCCAACACATCCATGTATCCTTAGAAGAGAAAGGCAGAAGGAGGAGAAGAATTCACAGAAGAGGCCATGTGACAAGGGCGGCGCAGGTGAGGGGGTGTACCCACAGCAAAGGCGTGTGGGCAGCCCCAGAAGTTAGTAGGGAACGGATTCTCTCCAGAAGCTCCCAAGGAAGCGCAGCCATGCGGACACCATTTCAGCCCAGACAGACTGATGCTGAACGCCTGGCCTCCAAAGCTATGTGGGAATAACTTCCCGTTGTTTTAGGCTTCCGAGTTTGTGGTGATTTTTTAGGATAGCAACAGGAAGCGAATACCCTTATTTCTATATAAATACGCTACGGTTTTATTTTGTCTTCTCATCACTTAATTAGATCACGGACATCATAAAAAGTAAAGCATGAAACCTAAAGCCAGTATTTTCTGGAATTGACTATCTTATCATTCAGAGCTTTTCTTTAGATGAGTGCATGTCAAACCTGGCCTGCTTTTTCCCAGGTGTATTGAGATAACAGACGTGTTACTGTATGAGTTTCAGGTGTACGGCGGGAAGGTTTGGCTTACATAGACTGTGGAGTGGTCACCACGATAAGTGTGGGGAACGTCCATCACCTCACAGATGCAGCGAAAAGCAAAAGCAAAAAAGCCCAAAAATCTCCCCTGGTGCTGACGACACTTAGGATCCACTCTCCCACAGAAGCTTTCCCGGGGATCCCGCGGCCATGTCAGCTGTAGTCATGGCGCCATCCAGCACATCCCTAGCTCCTGTTTACCTTACAACGGCAGGTCTATACCTGTGACCATTGTCCTCCCATTTCCCCTCCCCTAAGAGTTTGGTTTTTTGGTTTTCGTTTGGTTTTTGGTTTTAGATTACAAATGTAAGTGAAATCATACAGTCTTTGTCTGACTTATTTCATGTAATGCCCTCAAGGTCCATCCACATTGTTGCCAATGACAGGATTTCCCTTTCTTTTTTTTTTCTTTTTAAATTTTTTATTGTTATGTTAATCACCTGGATTTCCCTTTCTTATGGCTGAATTATATTCTATTTTATATATATCACATTTTCTTTATCCATTTATCCGTTGATGGACAGGTTGTTTCCTCTGTGTCTTGGTTATTGTGAATAATGCTGCAGTGAACATGGATGGGGGGTGCATATATCTTTTTGAGTTAGAGTTTTTGTTTCCTGTGGATATATTCACAGAAATGGACTTTCTGGATCATACAATAGCTCTATTTTTAATTTTCTGAGGATCTTCTATGCTGTTTTCAGTGGCTGCACCAGTTTGCATTCCCATCAAGAGTGCACGAGGGTTCTCCTTTCTCCATATCCTGGCCAGCACCTGTTGTCTCTTGTCTTTGTGATGATGGCTATTCTAACAGGTGTGATTTTGTGGTTTTGACTTGCATTTCCCTAATGACTAGTGATATTGAGCATCATTTCATATACATGTTGGCCATGTGTATATCTTACTTGGAAAAATGTCTATTCCGATCATTTTTCCTATTTTTTATTGGATTGGTTTTTTTTGTTGTCGTTTTTTTGGGGGCTTTTTGCTATTGAGTTATATGAATTCTTTATATATTTTGGATATTAACCCCTTACCAGATATATGGTTTGTAAATATTTTTTCCCAACCTATAGGTTTTCTTTTCACTTTGTTGATGGTTTCTATTATTACAGAGAAGCTTTTTAGTGACATAGTCCCACTTGTTCACTTTTTATTTTGTTGCTTGTGCTTTAAAATCATTGCCAAGACCCATGTCAAGGAGGTTTTTTCCTATATTTTCTTCTAGGGATTTTATGGTTTCAGGTCTTACATTTAAGTCTTTAATTCATTTTGAGTTAATTTTTGTGAAAGGTGTGAGATAGGGGCCTAGACTCATTCTTTTACATGTGAATAATCAGTTTCTCCAGCACCATTTATTTAAAAAACTGTCTTGGCTCCCTTGTCAAATATTAGTTGACCATATATATTTAGGTTTATTTCTGAGCTCTCAATTCTGTCCCATTGGTCTAGTTGTCTGTTTTCATGCCAATACTGCAGCTTTGATTACTATAGCTTTATAGTATTGCTTAAAATCAGAAAGTGTGATGGCTCCTGCTTTGCTCTTCTTTCTCAGGATTGCTTTGGCTATTTGGGGTCTTTTGCGGGTGCGTGTAAATTTTAGGGTTGTTTTTTCTAGCTCTGTAAAAAATGCCATTGGAATATGGATCAGGATTGTACTGAATCCATAGATGGGTTTTGATGGTACTGACAGTTAAACAGTATCAATTCTTCCAATCCATGAACATGGGATACCATTCCATTTATTTGTCTTCTTCAATTTCTTTCATCAATGTCTTGTAGTTTTCAGAATAGAGAAATTTCACCTCCTTAGTTAAATTTACTCTTAAGTATTTTATTATTATATTGTGTCAGTGTCAATTTCCTGGGTCTGACCACGTAGTCTAGTTAAGTATTCTGTTATAATTAGGAGAAGCTGCTAGGCATGTACACAGGACTTCTCTGTTCTATTTTTTAAAACTTCTTGAGAGTCCATCCTTATTTCAAAATAAGAAGTTAAAAAACTTTGGTCTGTCTTTTGTTCTTTCACTTTTCATATCGGTCAGCTGTTGATTGTTGGTGGTTTCAGAGTTGGATGAATGAAAAAAATCACCAGTTCATTTGCTCTTCATGAAAAGAATATTTAAAAGAGTGGCTTAGAAAATGATACAGGACTTAATATGCAAGCTTTCCACAAGCAATAGCAAAAGATAGAGAAGGAATGCTGACTGCTGTGGGAACGTGTGCCAGTCACGGGGACACAATACAATCATTCTGCTTTCACAAGCTCAGAAATCATGGTGGTAATATTCACATGCTGGAAGCTGGAAGTAGAACAAAGCAAATCTCTCTCCAAGGTGTCGTGCCCTTCTATCCTGTATCGCCAGTGCCTTACTTAGAAGTGGCAGCAGAAAAGGCCTAGGGGTGGGATGATACAGAGTCTTCAGGTATTTCCTTCCTACCACTAGATGCTAACTAGATAACAAAAGAAGAAACTCCAGTATTACCAGCCTCCAAGAGCACAATAAATCAAAACAGTGAGATTTCTTAGCATTGCAGAGGTAGAGTATACTTGAAAATAATTCGTGATTCCCCTCTCTTCTTCCTCCCTAACTTTGCCAAGGTTCAGCCAAGAAACCCAATGCCTGTGTCACCTCTTAGAATTTTAACAAAACAATAACTCATTCTTGGGGAAATAATTGAATCCCTTGCACTAATTTACACAAAATAACCCAATGTTGCTTCTCATGGTACATTCTTGGTACCGCATGCATTCATTCAACAATGACTTATTATATTCCGAGACTGTTTTGGGCACCTGGGACATGTCAGTGAACAAACTAACAAAGATGCTTGCCTTTTGGAACATAGAGTCTGGTATGGAGAAACAAACAAAAACTATCAGCATAACAAATAAGAAAACTTACAATTTTATATAAAGTAGTAAGAGAAGGATAAGATTTGAACAGATTTTAAAGGAGATGAAGAAGTGAGTCATGTGAGTGACGTAGTCGATTGAGTGGCAGACTCTTGATTTGGGCTCAGGTCGTGATCTCAGGGTTGTGAGAGTGAGCCCCGCAGTGGGCTCCATGCTGAGCATCAAGTCTGCTTCAGTTTCTCTCTCTCTCTGCCCCTCCCCACTGCACTCTCACTCTCTCTAAAACAAATAAATAAATCTTAAAAAGAAGAAAAAGTGAGTCATGTGAGTAGCTAGGAGAAGAGCATGGCAGATGGGAAAGCCAGTGGGCTGGCCTTAAACAATGGAAGCAGGCTCGGGAAAGAGCAGTTACACTCCTAATTCTTGACCATGTGAAAGGGGATAGGACAATCTGTTGCACCAGTTGAAAAATTGGTTGTAGACAGCAACGGAGTAGCTCATCTCTGGCACTAGCTCTCAAACCTTAGGGTACATCAGAAAAATATGAAGGGCTTGTTCAGACAGATTACTGGGGGCAGGACTTCCATAATGGTGCAGCGAGAAGGGCTTGGGAAATCTCACCCCACTCCCCAAAAAGAGAAGAAAACTAGAAAAAATTGTCAAAAATCACCATTTCGAGACTCTACAAATCAATCAAAGTCATACAACGAATTGAGGAAGGCTTATTCAGTAAAACCACTCAACTCTGAGTAAAAACAGTCAGAGTTTGTGGCCCTTTCGCCGGGGGTGGGTCCTGTCCCCAACTCTCAGCTCTGTCAGTGCAGGACTGCTATCGGGCATGAAAACTGTACGCATTGCCACCAGACGGTGATGACCTGATTTGCAGTGGAGTAGAGGAAGACCCCACCACGCAGGTCACTGCTGGAAACAATAGCAAGCCCAAGGCAGAGGAATAAGATGACCAACACGCCAGTGAGCCTGAGGCTATGATTCTGGTTGGGGCCAACTGACGGGCACACTTACCAGAAACGTGACTAGGAAATACAAAGAATGAGACCCCCATAGTGTACCTTGGTAAGCTCCCACACGTTTCTGTCAGCCCGGAAGTCTGTGCATGTGCACAGGGCTGCGTGCACACTCACAAGAGAACAGAGGAGTCCCTGGAAATCCTCCCAACTCTGGTTGTGTACGTACCCAGAGGCGACACAAGCAGCCTGGATAGAAAGTAAGAGTCAGGATAAATTTGTCAATGACTTGAACCCTAAATGGGTTCCCTGGCCACAGATGGATCTACTGGCCAATGAGAAGAAGCTTTATTCATTCAGGGCATTTAAACAGAATCCCTGAGCAATCCCTGGATGAATGCTAATGTGTATGGGTGCGGAGTGACTCATAAGAAGTCAAGCATATAAATGAAAACAATAATAGAAAGGCTTGGGAGTACGGTGTGCATATAGATATGCAGATCGTGGAAGAGAAAGGAAAGTTGGGACATAACTTTACATTTATGGTCAAGTGATTTACAAGAAAAAATTCAAAAGCAGTCCAATGAGGGAAAGAGTTTTCTAGTTGGTGTGGGTGCAATTGAATAGCTGTGTGACGCATTTACGCAAGGAGTCAACAAGCTTTTTCAGTAAACAGCTAGACAATAAGATTTTGGGCTTTGTGTTACCACATTTGCTGCCTCTGCTCAAGTGAGGGGGCAGTTGAGATCTCTTTCTCTGCTCGTGGGTGATGGCAGGAAGGAAGATATTTGAATAGGCAGACTTTGGTTCTAGGGCACTTAAATCACAGATCACAACTGGAAAAAGAAAACAAAGACCTTCCAAAAGTGGGGGTATCGTTGTGATTTGAAGATATGATTTGGAATAATGTGCAGTGATGCATCAAAGCTAGCAAGGAAAGGAACAGACAGGATTGATTCACTTTTATAGTAAAGCAAGATTTTAAAAAATCAAATTGGAAATATCAGCTTACACTTTGGACCTTTTGAGAATAAGTAATCTGTGTGCTCTGACACTCTGCTGTCTGGGAGCCCCTACATCGCCCACCCTACCTTGGAGTGCTCCTGTGAGCTGAAGCATGAGCCCCTAGTGCTCAGCCCTCCTCCCGACCGGGAGTAAGGGGGCCCTGGCAGATAGCTGTCTGGGGTAAGTGAGCCGGAGACGAGTCTGAACGCATTGTTGATGTCAGAGAGAAGAAATGCCACCAAGTTGGACCTGGATGGTGTGAAAGCGGTAAAAAAGAGCAAAAGTCGTCTTGGCAGGAGGTCCTAGAGGGGATGACTTGCTGGGATGGATTGAGTGTGCTGGAGAAGGGGTGACCTGCAGCGCCAGTCTGTATATTCATGCCAGGGGGCTGGAGGCTCCTCCAACATCAGAAAGGGGGTCCCAAAGGGACGAATTATACCACTCTCACTGTTTTTTATGAAGTGAAACACTTGATCTAACTCGGTACTTCTCGAAGTCGGCTTCGCAGACCCCTGGTGGAGCCTGAGGTCGAACCTTTCCATGATAATGCCAGTGGTGTTTGTTTTTCCGCCTCAGCCGCCTGTGAACGTGCACTGAAGGTTCCCAGAGGCGACACCCCTGTGTTATCACAACAACTTCAGCGCAGGAAGTGGTGACAAGACCCCACCACCCATCTACTCAGCTGTCATGGAAAAGATGGGAAAGTTGTACCACACGGGCACGCTGCTCACAACTTGGTCTGTTTGAGCAATTTTTATTTTTGCTTAAAATATGCCATTTATGTTAACAGTTCATGAGCGTATTATTGTTATTTTAAACGAACTAGCACATATTTTACTAATAAATATTTATTACTAATGAATACTTAATAGATATTTTTAAACTTGGGTTTAATTGCTAGTACAGTGAATACCAGTAAACAAATGATCAACAAAAGCTCTCTGGGGTCCTCAGTTTCTTTTTAAGATCATAAAGGGATCCTGGGACCACAAAGTGCTGGAGCTACTGGTTTAATGGATACGTTTTCTTCTTATGTCCCTTCAGGTCATTACTGTAGGAGGAGGGATGAGCATCTGTTTTGTTCTCTGTCTCAGATGCAAGAAATGTTTGAAAGAGAAAGAAAGAAAAACCAGTTCTGCCCAGGTGACTCTTCCAGAATATTTAGGCTTCATCAGAGATGACCTAAGGATGGATTTGGGGGGGGCGAAGGGGGGCTGGAGACGGGCGGACGGTGCATCGGGAGTGGAGTCTCCTGCACCCAGGGACCAGGCAAGCTCCTAGCCAGTCTCTGGAAAGGCAGGGAGGGTCCAGGGGACGTAGGCAGCCCAGAGGGTGCCACCGGGAGCTTCCTGAAGAACCTGATGGAATCCTTCCAACCAGCTGGTGTCATCCAGCTCGGTGCCCTGAGGGGACGTGCAGGCAGGCTGTGGGCTCCCTGCACTAGATGGAATTTGTGTGTCCTTTGCACACATTCGAAGGAACTTGCCTTCCTTGTGGGTGTGTGTTCAAGGCTTTCTGTCATTCATGACACCTTTTGATAACCACAGAGGTTGATAAGCTTTATAGCAGAGCAATGACAAGCCACAACAGAACGTTTAGGGCAAAGTGGAGAATTGACACGTTTTGGGAGCAGGCGATGACCTCATCCTGCAGACGACCTCTTCAAACCTCCGGGTTCCTCCGTCCGGAAAGTGAAAGAAGCCAGTTGGGATAAGGTAATTTTCAGGAATGCCTTATTTAAACAACAGCTCCACTGACAGGAAGCGTTACACAACAGCTAACAATAGATGGTATTTCAACAGAAAAAGGGCTCCAGAGAAACTCTTGGCAGAGTGGTAAACATGGGCAGGAAGTGAGGTCTCCTCCTCGCCGTGGACCCTCATCAGGCCATCAGGGAAGACACAGATAAGGTGGCGCAGAGTCCGATAAGGGAGGATATCGGGGTCCAGAATCGTGACCTTCAAACGACTCTAGGTTCTGAGAGCAAGAGAGTACTCCACAAAATTAAAGTTTTTGAAATGTAAAGGGACCCAAAGAGAGCCATCGACCCTTACTGAGCACACACCATCAATGCACAGAGCTAAAATGTACGCCCAGATGCACCCACAAGTGAGAGCCCTCAGCCCAGGAGCCCTGCTGCTCGATGGCGCAGGTGTTCTCAAGCGACGGCGTATTGGAAGGGCACTTCCAATGTGTTGCTGGTTTTCCACTACACCATGGCGATGTGTTTCATTGGCCATTTATTGGGAACCGCTGGCCCTCCGGGGAAGCCCTCAAAGGGGAACAGGAAAACGGGCAGATAGACCGTGTGAGCACGATCCTGTGTCCTGAGGATAAAGGCTGGAAGCGGGGGACCCGGAAGCCACTCGGCCCTGCTCTGCCCCCCGTATCAACCATGCTGCGTGGTACACAGTGGGTGCTCAATAAATGTTTCGTGAATGACTGGGGAGGGTGTAATTGAATTAGATTTTACTCTCAAAAGGGAGAAACCGAACAGTTGTGAGGAGATGGAAGAGAGAGAAGGATACGTTTAGCAATATTTTGTGATTTTTTTTTTTTTTTCCCCAGGATCAAACAGCCTAGAGTTGCTTTCTCAGTGTCTGGAATATTCTACTCAGTTGGAATAGAGTCCCTGTGGCCACACCCTCAGTCTTCCCTTGTGCTCTCGGAAAATCTTGTAAAGAAATTACTTTTTTCTCTCTCCTGTAGATTGTTCTCTTTAAATGTGTTTAAAAAGTCCTAGAAGTGGTGCGAAAGGGGCTTCACGCCAGCGAATGGATAAGTCAGGGAAATTAGATGAATACTGTGTTTCATAGTTGAGAAGAAGTGGTCAGATGAAGAAAACCATCTCCTCCTGATTGGGAAAAAAAATCAGAAGTTACACTCACAATGTGTCCATCTTTTGGTTTCTGCTTAATGAGCATCCTACATACGTACTTTATTGTTGTTGGGGATTCAGTGAGATAAACAGAAAGTGCTGAGCCCGCCAGGCCCACTGCACAAGTGTGAACGGCTGTCATTTTTTTCTCCGATTGTGAGATGGGTTGGAATCCTCATATGCCTTTTAAAATTCTATTTCAATAGATTATTTTGGAGCAGTTTTAGGTTTATGGAAAAATTGTATGGCAAGTCCAGAAAGCTCCCCAAGTACCCTCTGTCTCTCAGCCACACCTCCTGCTGCCAACATCTTGCGTTGGTGCAGTACATTTATGATAACTGATGAGCTGATATTGATACATCAGTATTAACTGAAGTCTACAGTTTACCTTAAGGTTGACACTTGGTGTTTTTCAGTTCTGTGCCTTTTGCCAAATGCATAATATCACGTCCACCATTACAGTATCAGACAGAATAGTTTCACTGCCCTAGAAATCCTCTGTGCCCTGCCTGTTCATCCTTCCCTCCTCCCTAATCCCTGGCAACCACGGATCTCTGTCCTGTCTCCATAGTTCTGTCTTTTCCCGAACGTCATAGATTTGGAATCATACAGTATGGAGCCTTTGCAGACTGGCTTCTTTCACTCAGCAATATGTACTTAAGGTTCTCCATGTCTTTCCATGGCTTGATGGTTCCTTCCCTTTTTCTGTTGAATAACATTCCATATGCATTTTGAACACCAATCATCTGCTGTAGTTTAAAGCATTGGAGTTAGGGAAATTTTGTCATTTAAAGCATTATAGTTACGAAAGATTTGACATTTCAGAGAAGCAATGTCAATGGTGTGGCTAAACACATAGCTTTTGCTATGAAACCTACCCGAGTACAGCAACATTCAACATTTAAAACTATTTATTGAGCGCAGACTATAGCAGGTGCTGTGTTCGACACTCTCGACACTGGGGATAAAGCGGCACACGTGGAGACCCGGTCCCTGTCCCGTTGCTTCGCTGCCCCTCCCGGACACCTGCACATAACCGATTTCACACCCAGCTGGTGCGTACTCGGCACCACAGCCTGATTTCAGTGCCTTCCAAATGTCTGCTCGTTTAATCCCCACTGTGGTCCTGTCAGCTGGTACCATGTTAGTCCCACTTTCCAGAGGAGGAGCTGGAGGCACAGAGAAGGTAAGTGATGGGCTCTACGTCCCACCGCTACCCGGCTGCCGAGCAGGGAGTTGGACCCGGGCAGTCTGGCTTTTAGGTCTAAATTCTTTTCAGTCAAGCGGTGCAGCCTTTCGTCTAGCAGGAGAGCAGAAAGTGAGTGAGCGGTGGTAAGACAGCGCGTGAAAACTGGGGACGGGCCAGCCGTGTGGTTCCCAGGGAGCACCGGCTCCACCTCAGTACTTGGAATGGCAGGGGGAGGGGAGGTGGTCAGCGAGGGTTCCCTGGAGGAGGCGGCACTCACCATGCTGCCTGACTTGTGAGAAAGCCGTGACTGCCACTTCCCGCAGTGGGAATGTGGCTGTTCTTGACTTCTCCGTGCCTCAGTGTCCCGCCTGAGGACAAGAGGAGCCACCATAGCTGGTTCTGTGAGGTCTGAGTGTGCACGGTGCCAGGGAGGAGCCGCTTCTCGGCTGCGAAGAGGAGAGGGTGGTGACGGCTTCCTCGCTTCCTGCGGGGTCCTCACCTGGCCCTGGCCTGGCCCCCCACCCCCCGCCGCCAGCACCCCTCCGCCCTCACTTCTGCCCCGCCGCTCTGATCTCTGAGTGCTGGGGGCAGACGCACGACCTTCTCCTGGGAATCGTGGGCTTTATCCTGCCTGTTGAGGAAGAAGGAAGAGATGGGGAGAAAGAGAGAAGTTGAGAGACCAGACACAGGTCTGGGGGCTGTCCTCAGACTGCATTTAAGAGTGCCAGGCGGCTTTTTTGACCAACAAGCTGGCTCTGAGGTCAGTGTCAGTGGAGTTCCCAAAAAGCTTTGAGCAGTGGCGTCCACGCAATAACAAGCACACAGACTTCCACGACACGGTTTGGTGCAGAGCTCCGCGTCCATGTATTTAAAAACAAAAACACCAAACCTCTCTTTGCTTTCCTCTAGATTGCATACTAGGTTTAAGAAATCATGCATAAAGGGAAATATGCCTTCTTGTAGTGGCTGTAATTCACCGTAAAAACATGAAGTGCTCCATTTGTGGATTGATTTCGTGTGTCCAGGAGTAATCTCCGCTCATATGCCTCCAAGCGGGGCCACCTGTGAAGACAAGCCTATTTCCCTGCCCCCCACCCCCAGGAGTCCTCAAACACCTGAGCTGCCCCGAGCAGAGCATCCCCTCAAATCTGCATGTGAAAATGCATCTCTAACAGTAAAGGTGTCGCTGGTCACTGTGTGATCTTCTGTATTTTATTTGCATAAAATAAACCCAGGGTTGTCAAAAGGGATATAAAATATCTGCATAGGACTGGATAATGCTATGGTATTGCTAAGTCTTTGTGTCACTGTGTATCCTGTTGCATTATGCAATCAATTCAAACTCTGGAAAGCTTTATACCTAAGGGCCACGCCATTCAGAGTTAAATCAATGGGGAAGCTTGCGTCAGTTCTTCAAAGTCAGGCATTGGGTCCCAAACTGAAATGTTTCCATTAGAAAAACCCAATTTGGTGTGTAATCGTTCTGACTCGAAGCAGCTATTCTGTCCCTGGAACCACATGAGAGGGTTGCTTCTAAATCCATGCCGTGTGCGGTGCTGTGTCCCGGGACAGCCTCGCCCACAGCACATGGGCTAAATGTGGGTTTTCTCACGAGCCAGGACGAAAGCCATCTGTCAGGCAAGAGGTCTCCTTCCACAGGCTGGCCGTACGTACAGACCACATAGTTCGCTGTCTCTGGTGCGACTTCAGTGACTCCAGTAAAAAGCCTGCTTCTCTTATGGGGTCTGTGATCCAGAAAACGTCTACAATTAGAGGTTCGTTCCATGGACCTGGGCTAAGGGTGAGCAAGGCCACCTCTTAAAGTGGGAAGACATTGAGAGAAAAGCTCCAGAGGGGCCACCACTGTGACAGGCAGGACGTGGCATCAACTTGGAAATCTTGGAGCCCACCCTGCTCAGCAGTGTCACCGGAATACGCTCTGCTGTCACCAAGAGAATTGGGGAATCTGGGGCTAGTCGTCGAGTTCGGCACAGAGGAGGAGGCCGGGGGTGACATTCTCAGCACGTGGCCGTATCTCACTGGCCACGCCAACCCTATGTGCGGTGGTCGTTCCTAAAAACCACGCTTGCAGACTCAAATCCGCTTAGGAAGCCATATCGGTGCTGTTACTTCTTGTTATTTTCTGAGACCAGGTGCCCAATGGGGGGAGTGCTGTGCGGCCATTGGGTGGGCGCAGACTTGGCCGACACGGGGGTCGCTCTGACCTGACTGCACTCTCCCAGTCGTGAGGGCAGTCCTTGCCTGGACACGCAGGGCCAGACGGCCACGTCGGGTGGCCACGTTCATGCCCTCTCTTGTCCCGGCCCTGATACCACCCTCGCTTCTCCTAAAGAAGGACTCAGGGTTTCAGAGGGATGCGCAGCATGCGTCCCGCCCAGGAAAGCATGGCCATCTCACCGGGTGTGACAGAAACGGCCGCAAGAGTACAAGGATCATTCCAGCAAGGGCTGAGGACGATGTCACAAGGAGTGAAGCACCCACATTCCTCACAACCGTGGAAGTATAGACTGAATAGATAGTGAAGACATCCCTTCAGCTCACTGCTGTTGACTGTCAAGGCCCATCGGTGGAAAGGACTCTGACGACAACCTTTGTGACTAACCCTGAGACAGCCCTTGATGGATGGTAAGAATCTTGAGATGTTCGGCCTCCCCTAAGTGAAAATGCACAGGGGATAGGAAATGCTGGGGACCACCAGAGTCCCGAAGCCTGGGTGTTAAAGGTGGCTTGTTCAGAGCGTCACAGTCTCAAATTGCTGTGATCCTGTTTAGTCAAAGGGGGTCATCCCGATGTTGGCAAGGCCACGTGGAAGTGAGCTCGCTTACACACCCGAGGTTGGGGCGCGGGCCATCACTTCTGGGGCCAGTTTGGCAGTTTGTCTCAGAAGCCACACAACGCTTACCCATGCACACAGCCATTCACACTCAAGAATGTACAGCACACGTGTACAGAATTGTGGTCACTGCTGCATGATTTATAAGGCAGAAAAGTTTAGAACAATGCAAATGCCCAAGAGCACAGATATGATAAACATAGATTATGTGCCTCTATCCCTGGAATACTCCATAGTCCTAAAACATCACATTCTAGAACAACTGATGAGAGAAAAAGCATTCCCACTAGGTGAAAAGCTTACAAAACAGTATCAGTCTCATTCCATTTTTAAATTACATAAAATGCCAAATTAAAGTATAAAAGATTGGGGTGCCTGGGTGGCTCAGTCGGTGAAGTGTTTGCCTTCAGCTCAGGTCATGATCTCAGGGTCCTGGGATCGAGCCCCGGGTCGGGCTCCCTGCTCAGCGGGGAGTCTGCTTCTCCCTCTCCCTCTGCCTGCTCCCCCTGCTTGTGCTCTCTGTGTCAAATAAATAAATAAAATCTTTAAAAAAAAATAAAGTGTAAAAGATAAAATACTTAAAAATATCCAGACAGTGGTCAGCAAGATTCTAAGCATGTCCCCCCAGAATCTACCTGCTACTGCTGGGAACTTGTGAGCTCCTTGATGACTATGTTATGCCATAGGCCAGGCGCCCTGAATACAGAAAGTATCCCTGTGGACCTAACCCATCACACCGGCCCCTTTAAAAGGAGCATCTTTCAGCTGCCTGCAAAGAGGAAGTCAGAGAGATGTGCAGTGATGGGCGCGACCGACTGTGTGACACCGCTGGTCTGATGATGGAGGAGGCAGGGGGAGGAAGAACCGCCGGTCTGAGGATGGAGAAGGCCGGGTGAGGAGGAACCGCCGGTCTGAGGATGGAGGGGGCCGGGGGAGGAGGAACCGCTGGTCTGAGGATGGAGGAGGCAGGGGGAGGAGGAACCGCTGGTCTGAGGATGGAGGAGGCAGGGGGAGGAGGAACCGCTGGTCTGAGGATGGAGGGGGCCAGGTAAGGAGGAGAGCAGACAGTGTAAGGACCAAAGAGAGGCCGCAGCTGCCAACAGCAAGGAAATGGGGCCCTCAGCCCTACAGAAGCAAGCAATGGAATTTGGCCAAAAACATGAATGTGTTTGCAAGTGGATTCTTGCACAGGGCCTCCAGATGAGACCCCTGCCTGAGGACAGATGGGTGTGGGCCTGAGAGCTCCTGGGGCAGAGACAGATTCTGCCCTGTGGACTTCAGACCTACAGAACTGAGCTGGTAAATCCACATCACTTCAAGCTGCCGCGTGTGTGATGCTTAACATGGTACACCGCAGAATTCACATACAAAAATGCACAGAAGAAAGGACCGAAAGAAGAAAACCTCAAATATTAACAGCAGGTGGTCTCAGCAATAGAATGCTCCTTCCTCTGTGTACTTGTACAACAAGAATGGGTTCCCTTTGAATTCAAGAAAAAAGATCTCTTTAAAGAACAAAACAAAATGAAAGCGTAATCACATATTTCCAAAAGAGGAAGATAAAATTATGTGCATGGTGTTCATTCCAAAAAGATAGATTTAAAAGGAGAAAACTTCCTTCTCTAATTTAGTAATTATACCCAGGAGATTCTAATACAAAACGTCATTGTAATTTAGAAAAAGCGATGCCCTTTATATGTGAAGGCATATCGTGTGTAATCTTTTTCATCGTCCCAAACAGGGGCATGGAGATTATTTGGGCAAACATAATGAAAAATTTTTTACCTGTTGACAAAATGATCTGATCAACAGTTTAGTGCAAAAAACATTATTTTCAAACATGACATGGGCCTATACTCTGGGATTACCCACCTAAGGTCCCCTGTTCCTGTAATTGCACTGGGGCTCACGGGGGAGACCCTTAAAGAGCTGCCCCTCAGGACGCCTGGGTGGCTCAGTGGGTTAAGCATCTGCCTTCAGCTCAAGTCGTGATCCCAGGGTCCTGGGATCGAGTCCCATGTCAGGCTCCTTGCTCAGTGGGGAGTCTGCTTCTCCCTCTGCCCTTCCCCCTGCTTGGGCTCTCTCTCTCTCTCAAATAAATAAAATATATTTTTTAAAGATTTTATTTATTTATTTATTTGCCAGAGAGAGAGAGAGCATGCAGAAGCAGGGGGAACAGTAGGCAGAGGGAGGAAGCAGACTCTCTGCTGAGCAGGGAGCCCGATGAGGGACCCGATCTCAGGACCCTGGGATCATGACCTGAGCTGAAGGCAGATGCTTAACCGACTGAGCCACCCAGGCATCCCAATAAATAAAAGTTTAAAAATTTTTTTAAAAAGAGCTGCCTCTTGACACTCACTTGGTGGCTGACCCAGCCCAGGCTCCACCAGGATTTGCTTCCATCTACACATGAAGCCATCAGCAGTGACCACCTGGACGTGCTTTGTCACTGTCATGTGATGTCATGCTGTCGTGACTCCTCAGTGATCAGGATGCCGAGCTCCACTGGATCCACAGGTGTCTGTTATCCCACACAAGGAGCACACAGGTTGCATTCTCCCAGTCGTCTCTCGGCCGGGGCCCACTTGGGCTTCGCTGAGCATTCCTCTGCTCAGAGGTGGGCGCCAGCCCCTGGGGGGGGCCCTTCCGGCAGGGGGTGTAGGAGGTACTTGACCATTGCCTAGATGGCAACCTAAACACTGAGCATGGTGTCTGTTGTCAGGGTACTGACAGTTCTGCCTTGTAGATGGGATATTCACCCATAAAAAATGTCATGAAACAATGTGAGTTGGGAGTGAAAGGCAGGGGTGGGGCAGGAAATGGGGGATGCAGCAGGTGGGAGGGGCGTGGGCAGCAAGAGGCCAGCAATGGTAGGAGACCAGGGGTTCACAGGTGGTGGGAGCAGCGTGCATTCATTTAAAGGTGGGACTAAGAATCACAAGGCATGGGGACGGTGGGCATCAAGTGGAATGGAAATATTATAAACTACAGGGAAACGCAAATGAGAACAGAACTGAGAAAATCATGGAGATGGAACAGATGGAGAAAATGTAAAGTGAGCAAATTTCTCAGCTTCCATTGGGAACTGTTATATACCACCCAGATCTGATAAATTTAAAAAAAAAGTCAATTAAATATATTCATTCATTCAACAGATATTTTTTTGAGTACACTCTATGAAGCAGGCCCAGCTTCTGGTCTGGGGTAGACAGTCTTGAAGCGGGTAGAGAGGGCTGGCGTCCCTGCGGGGGCAGCACAAGACACAGAAGGGAGGTCACGGTAACTCAGTGGTCACTGAGAAAGACAACAATGAACACATGCATGAGGAACAATGGGGAGCAGAGGTTAGCCTCCCTGAGAAGGTAACGTTTGCCCTGGACTGAGTGGGGGAAATGAGAGGGAAGAATGTCCGAGAACAGGTAGGGGGAAGGACTGGAAAGCCTGACCAGAAGAACAGACCTGAATGTAGCAAGAGCAGAATGAGAGGGAGGGACAAAGGTGTGTTTGTGGGAAAGACAGGCAGGAGCGAAGACTGCTGTACGCTATATCGTCCAAACAGAGAGGCTTTCAGAAGGAAAGGGGCACCGTTCATAATTGTGCAGGAGCACGCAGATAAATGGGGGCTGCCTCGCGGTTTGGGTCTGGGTCTGGCCACGTGACAGAGGCCTGCCTCCTAGGCAGTGGGGAGGACACAGAGTTTCATTCTGAGAATAACAGGATCCACGAAGGGTCTAACGCAGGACAGTGATACCCCCTCCCCGTGTCTGGAATGGATGGACCACAGAGGGCAAGGGCGTGCTGCGGGGGAGGCAGGCAGAAGGGTTGGGAGGTGCAGGTGTCTTGAGCTGAGGTGTCTGGCGAGATGAGGGAAAGAAACAAAAGGATTCAAGTATGTTCTGGAGAAGGAATGTTGGATTGAATTTTCTGGATGAGGACAAAGGTGGAACCAGGGATGACCCCGCAATTTTTGGCTTTGACAAAGAGGTCAAGAGTGATCTCTTTGCCGAAATGTGGGAGAATGTGCAAGGACAGTTTGAGAGGGAGGAATCCCAATTTGGATACTGGTGTATCATGTTGAAGATGCTTATTCAGACAACCAATAGTGGTACTAAGAAGGCAGCTGGTTGGCCAGATCTGGAGCCTAGTGGAGAAAGCTCGAATGGAACACATACTTTCCAAGATGACACAGCAACCACTTGAAGAATATTAATATTATAACATAAAAATTATGAGGTAGGGGAAGTGCTTGTTTCCTTGCAGGGAATCAATAGATATTATTAAAGGTGGGTAGTGGGAAAAAAAAAAAAAGGTTTAAGTAAGTTATTAAAAGTTGTAAGGCTAATCCTATAAGAAATGAAATCGACTGTAAATCTTCCAAATTATCAAAAGGAAAATACTGACACACTCAAAAAGAGAAACCATATAGCAAGCGATAAGGAGAGCAAAAAAAGCGCAGAAGACATGAAGAATAATGAGGTGAAGAGTTAAAGACAAATATATCTGTAATAACTAGTCATGGATAAACCACTTTATTATAAGGAAAAATTATTTTCAGATTGAATCAAAACCCATCTGGAAGCTGCATATAAAAACAAACGACAAAGACAAAACAGGCCAGAACACTTGAAATTAACAAAAGACAGCGAAGGTGTATTCAGCAAACACAATTGAGAAGAAAGCAAGAGGAGATTTAACTCGAGGCAAAGAGCAGTAAGTGAGAAGGCTCACTTCGTAATGACAAAGCTGCCACACACATGGAGAGCCCTCATCAACTTTTATGCCCCAAATAATTTAAGATCAAATGTCGTAAAGCAAAAAGGAGGAAAGCATAGGGAGACACAGAAACAACAGCAACAGGAGAAAACCCACCTACCAGCTATTGAGAAAATGTTCTCCTTTTTAAAATAAATTATCTCAGTTTTTATTTTCCACATCTAAAAATCAAAATAAGTAACTTATTTCACATGTTTAAGGTTTTAAATTTAGTTCACTTGGTAATAAATAATTTTAGTTGTTATGCTAAAAGGTCTTGTCCCTTATAGTTTCTATTATTGTTGAGTGCTTATTAAGTCCCAGACCCTGTGCTAACTATTTACATTTACCCCATTTGCAGATGAGAAACTTGAGGCCCAGAGACATTACTTAAGTTTTGGCATTCCTGCAGTCTGTAAATGGTAGTCAAACACAATGCAGGACTATAGGGCTCCAAAGTCAGAGTTCTTCTCCCTCACACACACTTCCTCCCCCACAGTTCAGGAGCAGAAATCAGTGGAATTACAACATGTACTCAGAACAAGATCTCAGATGACTGCCAAATCTAGAAATCACAGAGTTCACAAAAACAATGACCTAGATATAAGTTAAGCATCAAGAGTTGTGAAGATAAAGTGTAATTCACCTAAGTCAGTGTTGGGCGTTTCCTGTGTAAATGCAGCACCATGTAATGTGTGTGTGGATGAAAGTATGTAATTCTGCGTGTATGAGGGGAGGTGGATGAGTGTGGGTGAGTGGGTGAGTGTCTATAGGTCTATGTTTTCAAGTAGAGAAAAAGGAGGATCATAGCAAATGATTTTTGAAGTGCCATGTACACCAGAATGATCTGTGATGTTTCTAAAAGTGCCATTCAGAAGATTCTAGTCCTGTAGGTCTGGAGCAAGGCTCAGGAATCTGAACTTAATATGCTCTCCAGACGATTCTAATGCACAGACAACACTTTAAAAGAAAAATGGGGGCGCCTGGTTGGCTCAGATGGTTGGGCATCTGCCTTCGGCTCAGGTCATGATCCTGGGGTCCTGGGATCAAGCCCCGCATCAGGCTCCTGGCTCGGCGGGGAGCCTGCTTCTCCCTCTCCCTCTGCCTCTCTCCCTGCTCATGCTCTCTCTCTCTCTCTCTCAAATGAATAAATAATCTTAAAAAAAATAAATAAATAAAAATAAAAAGAAAAGAAAAATGATAGAGAAAATCTAAATGACACACTCAATAAGGTAAATGTGATTGATTGATATTGAACACTATGGTGGGGGGGTACGGCTGAAGAATACAGATTATCTTGCTCATGAAATATTTACTAATTATATGTAGAGCCCTATATACTTGAAAAAACTTCTGTGAAGTAGAAATAATTCAGACAACATTTTCAGACCAAAAGGCACTGAGGAGAAATGAAAGAAAATTAACAACCGGAAAAACTCAAACATCAAAAATGCTTAATTTTCTCTCATACAAGAAACAAATTCTGTCTCCAAGAGGTACTCAAAATCAAAATTGCACAACACCTAAAAAGTAATGAATTTTTTTAACATATGTAACAAAACTCATGTACATTTGGCTAAGTTGCACTCCGTGGAAAATTCTATGCCCCAAACACTTCTATTACCGAGGAATAAAAATAAATGAAAGGGGGAAAATCACATCTCATATCTTACTCTGATTTCACTCTGTCCCCCTCACTGCTAGTGAGATGGGTCCATGATTTACTCCCATGTCCCATGTTAGTTCACCATTTCCTTTTCTTCTTTAGTTTTCTTCTGTTCCTGTGTTTGACCTATTTATATTTAGGCTATTTGTCTCCTGGGCTTGAACAAGTTATTTATAGTTTTCACTACCTCAAGGTCACGAACACATTTTCTTGCATATAAGACATGTTATCGTAAGATACTTTAAAATTAAAAAAAGTGTAGAGAATAATATAATAAATACCCATATTTAATAAGTACTCAATTCTAACACTTCAATGTTATGCCTTTTTTTTTTTTTTTGCTTCATTTTCCTTAGGTGTTAAAGGATTCCATGTGGGAATCATGGTGGATCATGGTGGCAGCGACTCAGGTTGCATCTGCCCGTATTGTCTCCAGCAGGAGAGACAGAGCAGACAGGAGAGTGCGGTCTCTGCTGAGCGGCCCCGAGCCCCTGGCCATGATACAGCCAAGCAGGGCAACTTCCTGCCCACTGCCAGGGGCTGAGTCTCTCTTGATGGAAATATTCCAGCCAGGAAATGAAGACGGTTTTGTGAATGAGAAAACTGCACTGTGCAGTCCCTATTGGAGCCAGGGGTTAAGGTCACTGACATCACAAAAAGAGTTAGGAAGGAATCTTGCCAAAAAAGAAAAAAAACATGGACTATGAATCTGATCAAACCTTGTGCTCCAACTACTAATTTATAGGAAGTATAGGAAGGAACACAGTAAAGTCAGTGAAAACCTGACCATGAGGAGCACTGGAAAAAAAATTACCCACTTTTTTCCACAAAAAGGAATGGGGGGGACAATTGGAGGACTCTGACATGGAAATGTCCTTCTTTGGGCCCCGGTTCAGACGAGCTGTTACAAAATGATTCTAAGATGATGGGACATGTGGACACTGCCTGGAGGTAGGAGCAGGTGTGGTGATGGAATCATCGAGACGTATGTGCTAAAATGTTCATGGATAAAAAAAATTTTTTTAAATAAAATGTTCATGGATGAAATTTTAATATGTCCAGCTTATTTTAAAATGATCTCGGGGGAGTGGGTGGGCCATGAGTATCGATAATGGTTGAAGCTGGGTTTTTTTCACAGTCACGTACATCCAACATGAGGTTGATATCTGGGATGCTGCGTGACAAGCCTCAGGGCACGCTCACGTGCTGTGGGCTTTGGGGTGGGCTGCAGCAGGAAGGGCCGGGGGGGAGACTGTTGGAGGAAGCAGGACGTGCCTTGAGGAGGGGCACTTGGGGCGTCATTATGCTTTTTTCTTTAAAGATCTATTTATTTCAGAGAGAGAGCATGAGTGAGAGTGTCAGAGGGAGAAGGAGAGAGGATCTCAAGCAGACTCCCCGCTGAGCACAGAGCCCCATGCAGGGCTCAATCCTACAACCCTGAGACCATGACCTGAGCTGAAACCAAGAGTCAGACGCTCAACCAACTAGCCACCCAGGCGTCCCAAAGGGTCATTATGCTTTTCTCTCTACCTCAAGAGTGTTTCCAAATTTCCACGATGAAATAATGGTAAGATAATAAAAAATAATCATGTGTGTACGTTTATTAAGGGAAGCATCCAGATTCAGCTCTGACGTGTAAAGGGCTTGAAGGCCAGTGCACTCATCCTCAGGACGAGCAAAAGCTGGACACACTGAACAGTTGCCTTTCTTGGCCCATCAGAGATTGGAGGTCACAGGGTGACCATCGCCCCCCAGGCTGGAAAGGGGTGGATCTGAAGAGTCACAGCCGAGATCTGCTTCCCAGGAGCAAGAGCTGGAGCCATGTGCTGGTGAGAAAAGCCACATGGTAACTGTGATGAATTTCCGGGGGCTGAGTGTGGGCTGGCGTGAGTGAGAAATGCTGGGGGCGGCAGTCTCAGGGGCCCACTTCCAGGCGCCTTCCCTGCAGGAAACCCAGCAGATTCTCATCTTTCTCATCTGAGAAAGATCTCCTTGTGACTAAGGGCAGGAAGAAGAAGAACAGTCACCATGTAATACGCCCAGAGCCTATTCTGGGGAAAAAGACCCTGCCAGAGCCTCTGCCAGGTGAAGGAAGGACATTTCTTCCTTCCCTCCAGCCCCCTCCAGCCTGCTTGTCACCTGACAGCAAGGGTCAGGTGACACTGCTGTCAAGAGGAGTCAGGGTTTCAAGGAAACAGGCTAGGAATGTGGCAGCCAGGGGACAGAAAGAGAAAAACAGCTGGTCAATGGGAGAAACACTTGTGGGGGGGCACAGCACAGAGACAGGTCCAAACACGCGATTATAGAGTGCTCACATACACACACTGCACACACATGCACACACACCACACATATACATACACACACTGCACACACACTTACACACATACACACACAAACACACCTATACATGCACATACACCACACATCATATACATACCACACACACATACACACACATACACCACACACATATACATACACCACACACATGTATACACACATACACACACATATATACACACATACCCCCCACACACATACACACACACCATCACCACCACCATTACACCAACAGGCCTCCAGTATGGTAACAGTGGGCTCCAACCAGAAGAGCTGTGAGATGTGGACTCTCTGAGGAGGAACACTTAGGGAACGCAAAGTGAGGAGGGAGATAAAAATGAGGACACTAGAGGAACCTCAAGTCTCTGGAACCTGCATCCAGCAAACATTACACACTGCTCAACTTTGGCCCAGATTAACATAAATCCTCATGCTGGAGCTGACTTCCCTCCACCCTATTGCACAATACAGCATGCTAGGCTTCCAACAGAAAGGCAAACCAAGCAGAATTAAAAACACACTATGAGGAGACTAAGTAAGCACCAGGACCAGACTCAGATATGGCATAGAAATTGAAATTATCACAAGGGTTTTAAAAGAGTATGTTAAGGGCTCTGATGGAAAAATAGGCACCATGGAAAAGCAAGTGGATAATGCAAGCAGAGAGATGGAACTGTAAGAAAGAATCAAAATGAAGTGCTAGAAATTAAAAAAAAAAATACAAGGGCAGAAATGAAGAATACCTTTGAAGGGCTCAGTGTGGCAAGGACAGGGTCATGCACAGTGAAGATAGGTCAGTTGAAACTTCACAAACTGAAAAGCAAAGTGAAGAAAGAATTTTAAAAAAAATTATTCAAGGGCTGCCTGGGTGGCTGAGTCAGTTAAGCTCTGACTCTTGATCTCAGCTCAGGTCTTGATCTCAGGGCTATAAATTCGGGCTCTGCATTGGGCTCCACAATGCACATGGAGCCTACTTAAAAAAAAATGAAAACAATATCCAAGAACTTCAGGATAATATCAATAGGTGTAAAAAATGTGTCCTTGGAATACCAAAAGAAGAAAGAAAGCACAGAGCAGAAGAAACGTTTCAAGTAATAATTGCCCAGAACTTTCCAACATTAATGACAGACACCAAACCACAGATGCAAAAGTGCAGAGAATGCCAAGCACAATAAATACCAATAAAACCACACCTGGGCGTATCCTATTCAAACCTAGAATACCAAAGACAAAGAGGAAATCGTGGAAGAATCCAGAGGAAAACTATGTCTTACCCATAGAGAAGCAAGGATAAGAATTACCTTATGGAAGAAAGAAAACCCTTCTCATCAGAATCCAAGCAAGCCAGAGTTGAAGTTGTCCCAAGATGTCACAAGAAAACACCCACCAACCCAGAATTTTATATCCAGTGAAACTAGCCTTCAAACTGAACCAGAGACAAAGACTTTGTAGGAGAAAGAGAACGAGAATGTTCATCACTACTCAACTGGCTCTACCAAAAATATTACAGGAAGTTCTTTAGGCAGCAGGAAATGATAGAGCTTGGAAGCCTGAATGTATATAAAGCGTGGAAGTGCATCAGAAGAGCATGAATGGTAGCAAAATAAAGTTTATATTTATTATTCCTAATTGATCTAAAAGAGAACCGTGTAGAGTAGTAGCAGTAACAATGTAATGGGTTGTCACAGCACATGGATAAGGGAAGGGAAAGGCAGCAGCGTCATGGGGAAGGGAGGAAATACTCTGTTACGAGGTCCCTGCACTACCCATGAAGTGGTACAGCGTTATCTGAAGGTGGACTTAGGTTAGTTTTAAATGTGTATAGTTAACTGTAGGACCACCACAAAAAAAAAAATTGAGAGGTATAATTGATATGCTAAGAGAGGAGAGAAAATGGGATTATATAAGATACTCCATTAAAACCAGACAGGGAAGAAAATTGGACATGGGGCTAACAACAAATGTAGCAAATGTAGCACAGTGAAGTGGTGGATATTAGTCCAACTACATCAACAACCACCTTAAATGGGAATGGTCTAAGTACACCAGTTAGAACACAGAAAGTGTCAGAGAAGATTTAGAACAACACCACCACCACCACCAGGGAAACTGTGCTGTTTACATAGACAGGTCCAAAGAAAAGAAGGAGAAAGGTATACCATGCTAACGCTCATCAAAGGGAAGCCAGAGCACACGTGAATTTTAGACGAATCAGACAGAGTTATCAGGGTAAACGAGGGACATTACATAGTTGGAAAGGAGTCAATTCTCCAAAGTAACAACAGTCCTAAAGGTGCATACGTCTAACAACGGAGCATGAGAACACGTGAGGCAGAACCCACAGAGCTGAAGGAAGGAATGTTCTACCGTCAGAGTGGTAGATGCCAACACTCTTTCCTCGGCTCTTGATAGATGGAGCAGAAAATCACTAAGTCCGTAGATTATCTGAGCAGCACTATTCATTGACCGGATCTATTTTACCTTCAGAAAGACTGCCCCCAACCGCAGACTCACATGGACATTAACCAGATAGAACACATCCCTTCTCAGACCACATTGGAATTAAACCAGTAAATGATCACAGAAGGATAGCTGGACACTCCCCAGATATTTGGACATTAAACAACGCACTTCCACAGAATGCACTTGGCAAAGGAGAAGCTCAGCAGAAATTGTATTGTGGTGGTCCGGACCCAAACCTGCAAGATCTCCCAGGTGTGCCTGTAATTCCGATCATGTCTTCATTTTGCCTCCCCATATCTTTCAGCCGTTTGAAGACATTATTTCATTATTTTCTGACATTTAGTTTGTTAATTGTTTTTAGCCTAAGTACTCTTCCCTTGTAAGTGGCCTCTTTTTTTTTCTGATAGCTTTAGATATTTGTCTTTACATCTTTGTAGTTTTAGATCTCACTCTGTATCGAGGTGGCCTTTATCTCATTTATCCTCCTCCATGCTCAGTGCGTTTCTAATCTAAGCACCCGTGTCTTTCCTCAATTTCTGGGAAATTCTTAGAGTTTAAATTTTCAAATGTTGATTCCTTTCCTTTGTCTTTGACTCACTCCTTCTGGAACTCCTTCCTAGAGGTGTAGGCTGGACCTTTTGATCTAGCATCATTGTTCCTTAACTTTCTTTTTGTACGTTTAAAATACTTGTCTTTCTGTCAGGTATACAGAATGAATTCTTTATTGTTACCCCTCTAATGTACCACTTCCTTGCTTTTAAAGTGTTCAGTATAGAATGTTTCCTATTCAAGTTCTTCTTGTATTTCAAAATTACAGATCTGATTTTTAGGGCAGTGAAACTATTCTGTAGGTATTATAATGGTAGCTATATGACATTATACATTGGTCAAAACCCACAAAATGTACAACACAAAGAGTGGAACCTAATATGAAGTGCGGACTTCAGCTAATATGTATCAGTATTGGTTCAACTGTAGCAAATGTCCCACACTGATGCCAGATGTTAATAACAGGGGAACTGGGTGTGGGTTGAGAGAAGGTGACAGGTATGTGAGATCTCTGTGTACTTTCTGCTCCATTTTTCTGTAAACCTAAATATGCTCTGAATTTTTAAGTCTTAATTTTTAAGAAGATTATATATTATGTTTCCCAGATTTCTAATTGATTAATTTATAGACTCAACACTTACTGTTTCCTTTCTGGCTTTGCGTTTTACAATGTCTTGTTTCTTTTTAATGGATACCATTCTCTTGTTTCTATCTTTAAGTATCCCGACATACTTTTTAAAAATTATTAAAATGTTCTACTAAAAATATAATTTCATGTGGATTAAATTACTCTCAAAATTTTTATTTGGTCAATTATTGGATTTCCTAATGTGCTTTAGAATTTTGGCTTAGAAGTTCATTTTGATTCTGTATTTTTTTCAATATCTCCCTTGTGCTCACTCAGGCTCCCAGGACCCGACATCTAGAAGCAGATGTGAGATTAATGAATCTAACCTCTCACCCTACAGAGTCAGTGGGGATATTCAGGCCCTTCTCCATGCCAGCAAGGAGCTTGTTTTTATAACTAGTCACAAGCCATATTTGGGTTTATATGCTGGGCCCCAGAGGTTCCTACAAGCCCAGAAACAAGCAATGGTCAGCGGCAGCTTTGCCAATCTCCTTTCACAACTGATGGTGGCCACACAATTCACTTCTGAGCCCGAATTGCAGAGCTATTGATACTTACACCTCGACAAAAAGAGTAAGATGGGGCTGTCCTGGGCCAGCCAGGATGTCAGGTTACCCTCCCACTCACAACCTTTATTCTCTTCCTCTCGTATCAGGTAAATATCTCTATTTTTTCTCAAAAGTGTAGCCAGTTACAATTTATTCATTAGCCCATTCTTTTTTCATTAATTATTTTATGCAAAATCCCATACTTCCATGGGTCTGATGTGGGATTTTGTATTTTCTTCAACAGATGGATTTGTCTGTCCCTCTGTTCGTATCAATAGCTCCCTATTTTTGTATCAGTTAGGACTGCGTTTGCATGTTACAAAATTCTGAGAACTGTGGCTTAATTGGAGTTAATTATTCTCATGTAAGGCAAATGCCAGAGCTGGATGGTCCAGGTCAGGTATGGCAGGTCCAAGATGACCCAGAATCCTTGCTGTCGGTGGGGCCACTTGTCACCTGAGGTTTTGGACCTTGTGGTTGCCAGATGGCTGATGAATCTCTAGGCATCATATCAGAGGCAGAATAAAGGTGGACGGGGCAAGGCAAAGAAAAAATTATACCAATATCTAATCTGAATGTGTCCCTCTTTGTCATGAAAACTATACTTCTCCCAAAAGTCTCACATGGCAAACTTTACTTAAATCTGATTGACCTTTAAAACTATGTCTGGGCCACTTCAAGAGCAAAGGAGACTGGGAGGTTGAAAATTTTACCACTCCAAATAAATTTAGGAAATAAGAAGAGAGAATGGATATCAGATAGACCACCAACAATGTCTGGCACAGCAAATTTGTAATATTTTTATACCTGTACAGAAGTCCTAGCTCTCTTTTTAACAATATTTGGGTATTCATGCACATTTATGGCTCCATATGAATTTTAAAATCAGGGAGTTAATTTCCATGAAAAAAATAGTTGAGATTTTGATTGTTATTCATTGAATTTAGAAATGAACTTTGGGAATATTTTCTCACTTATTAAATTTTCTTCTAACTCATCCGGTAAGATGAGTTATTTTATAGATTTCTCTGTGTAGATCTTCCACTTATTGTGTTAGACTTATTCTTGCAGATATTAAAATTTGGCTGCTATGGTTTATAATTTTTTTTTCTATTATGGCTCTGTAATTGATTATTGCCATGTAGGGAATAATGTTATTGATTGTTTATATTGATTGTTTATATTCATCTTGTGTCTCGCAATCTGATTGAAGTAACTTATTGAAACTATCATTTATCAGTTGATGCCCTTTCTTTCTATAAAAATCACATCACCTGAAAAATCATATTGTTCTGTCTTCCTTGCTGATGTTCATACCTCTTTTTGTTTGTGATTGCGCTGGCTCAAATCTCCAGGATAATGTTGAATAGGGGTAGGAACCGGCCAGTTTTGTTTCTGACTTTAGCCAGAGTGCTATTGATGTTTGCTGGCAGCTCTTAGCATCCAATGCAGATTTAGGCTGTTTCCTGCTATGACTAATTTTTCTAGATTATGCTTATTCTTTTATCATTAGTGTCAAATTGAAGATAATATGGATTTTGGCTTTGAATAGTGTCTGTATTGAAAACATTGACTGGCATTTTTCTATTTTTGAAACATTCTCCATTCCTTGCATAAACTTATTTTAATATTCTAAGGGCTTCCATCTATACTCACAGGCAAGCAACACTGACTTATAAATTTCTATTTCTGATGTTCTTTTCCTGTTTTGAGATCAGATTTAAACTATTGTCATAAACTCAGTTATTTAATTTTTTACCTTTGTTAAAAACTGGCTTGTGTCCCACCCCCAAATTTATATGTTGAAGGCCTGACCCCCTCATGTGACTCTATCTGGAGATACCACCTTTAAGGAGATAATTAGGCTTAAGTGAGGTGTAAGGGGGTGGTTCAGGTCAGGCATGGCAAGTGTGTTATGACTGATGTCCTTATAAGAAGAGGGAGAGACACCAGAGCTTTCTGGCTCAATTTCTGCATGTACCCATAACGAAAAAGCCAAGTGAAGACACAGCAAGAAAGGGGCTGTCTACAAGCCAGGTGTTTATCTTGGACTTCTGGCCTCTAGCATGATGAGAAAGTAATTCTCTATGTTTTAAGTAAGGAGCTTGTGATTTTTTTGTGATGGCAGCTCAAGAAAACGAATGCAATCTTTTTTTTTTTTTTTTGTATTTGGAATATACGATAAAATTTTCTGTTCCTTGAAGGTTTGGTAGAACTCAACTATAAAACCATTTGAATAATATTTATTTTAGAAGATATTTGACTACCATTTCAAACCCTCTTTCAATTCATGATCTATTTAGTTATACTATGCCTTTTAGAGCCAAGTTTGGCAAACTTGAGCATTTTAGAAAATTGTCAGTTTTCTCTAAGTTTTTAAATGTATTGGTAATCTCCTCTGTATCTATAATCTATAATTACACCCCTTTTCCTATCCTGTTGTTCTTTCCTTGTGCCTTCTTTCTTTTTTTTTTCCTTGATCAGACTTGTCCAGGATATGTCTGTTTTACTACTTTTTTCAAACAATTACTGCACTGGGTTGAATGGTGACCCCAAAAAGATATGTTTATATCCTAATCCCCAGAAGCTGTGAGTGTTACTTTATTTGGAAAAAGAGTCTTTGCAGATGCAATGAAGCATGTTGAGGTGAGAAGCTCATCCTGGATTATCTAAATGGACCCAAAACCTAATCGGAAGTGTGGTAAGAGAGGGGATGCCTGGGTGGCTCAGTTGGTTAAGCATCTGCCTGGGCTCACGTCATGGTCCCTGAGTCCCAGGATGGAGCCCGCTTCCATCCTGCTCAACGGAGTCTGCTCCTTCCTCTCCCTCACCCCACTCGTGTTTGTGCTCTCTCTCTCTCAGATAAATTTAAAAAAAAAAAAGAAGAAGAAGTGTAAAAGAAAGGCAGACGGTGGTTTACACAGAAGAGGGGAAGACTCAGACACAGAAGAGAAGGTGAAGTGAAGCGGGCCAAGATGGAGGTAGATGGTTGCAGGGCTGTGGCCACAAGCCCGGGAAGCAGAGGACTGCCTACAGCCACCAGCAGCTGGAGGAGGTAGGAGGGATCCTCCCTGGAGCCTCCAGAAGGAGCACAGCCCTGCCCGCACCTTGATTTCAGACTTCTGGCCTCCAAAACTGTGGGAGGATAAATTTCTGTGGTCTGAGCCGTTACGCCCGTGGTGATGTGTTATGGGAGCCCCAGGAAACGAACACAATTATCTTTTGATTTTTAATTATCAACTCAGTTTTTCCTCCAGTTTTATTACTTTCTGCGTCTTGTTTCATAATCTTTTTGGATTTTTACCTATATTTCATTTTTAGTTTAAAAAGCTTAAAAGGTCAAACTTAACCTCATTTTCCCAAGGGTCTGATTTTGTTTTTCCGTATATCAATGGGAAGATGCCACACTGTGGAGCTGACCCAGTAACTGAGGTCCTTCATCGCTCTAAATATGATGGAGCTTAACACGTTCTTCTCCGTCAGCGTCACTGGCTGAGCAAATCTTCCACAAATCAATGACCAGGAGTAAGTTTTCACCGAGGATACACGAGAAACCACAAATGTGGCATAGATTACAGGCTTGGAGGGCACAGAATGTAGACGTTCCCAGGCGGGAAAATGATGAAATCGGTTTACTCATTGCTCTTCAAGTTACACAGGAGGAACTGAATCGCAATGTAACATTTCGTTTCCATTCTAAATCTTTCTATATTGCCCATATGCTTAGGATGGATGAGGTATTTTTGCAGTTTTCAGGATATAAGTAAAATTTGGATTTATGATGCTTTTCAGAGGGTGCCCAATGTACTCACACCATATGCCATGCATAATGAGCCAGATGCTCATTTTTTTACTTCTCTATTTCATAACTACAGAGTTGAGCAGTGTTTGCTAGGCTCTGGCACATGCACAGCTAAGAAGCATGAAGTAATTCCTCCAGGGAAAACCCTTGAAGAAGGAGTAAGACCTGGTGGAGAGACATTCCCACTGCCTGTCCTTCAGGTGGATAATTCTGGTTTCATGAGGTGTCCTAAAGAGCCAAGCTTCCTTGTGCTCGCTCAGGCAGCACATATACTAAAGAATCAAGCTTCCCTGCTTAAAATGGCAACCCCGATAAAGCACATTGTATTGACTTTACCTTTTTCCCCCCGAACAACTCACCCAGGCCGCCCACTCCTGCTCTGGGGATTACTTCTCAAACTATCTGCATGTGAGTGCATGCCCCAGACTCCACTGAGGGTGCCCCTGGCTCATCATTCTTTTTCTAAAATGTTTAGTGAACAAGGGAACACATAAAACCCCAATCTTTCTACCTTCCCCATCACCCTTACCAACATCTTCCCATCCACACAAAAGTCTATATATGAATGTTCGTATCAGCATGTCGGTAATAACCCAAACCAGGAAACACCCACATGTCCATCAGCAGGTGAATGGTTTAACACACAGTGGTATATCCATGCCGTGGGATACTACTCAGCAGTAAAAAGGAATGAACTATTGATATACACAACAGCATGGATGGATCTCAACATAATTATACTAAGGAAAGAAGACTGAAAGAAAGTCGACTGAGCCACCCAGGCTCCCCTTCTTAAGGAAGTTTTTAAGAGTAAAATTTGATTATCATTTTTTGGGGTAATTCAATTGTGGCCAAATCTATAAGAAAATGTATGATCTTATACATAATCAAGACTGTGGTTCTACTGTAGTAGTCCTTCAGAGACAAAAACCCATTTTTTGGTAAACAAAAAAATAAATGCTTTTGAGATTAAAAGCCTTTCTAAAAGATGATTTCAATGGAATAGAAATATTTTCTCTATTCCAACTGTCTTGTTTGTTTGTACTGAGGGAACATAAATTATGAGTTATTTTAGCTGTTTTATTCTTTAATTGTATTCCTCAAGGCTCATTCACTTGAAATCTCTTTTCCACATCAAAGCTAATGTTGAATTCCACATAATAAACAAAACAAGAAATGAGATATTATAAGCTAAAAGCATAAATCCCAAGTCAATATAGACTGTCCTCATGTTGTGACTACTTGTAATGTTTTAATTCTATCGTTTCTCTTAGTTAGATAATATCTACCAATGAAAAATGTTCTTTATTCTTACGTTTTAATTTCAGAGAAAATTTTAAATTAATATGTGTAATAAATGATTGCTTTAGTGTAATGCCAGAAATATCTCTGCTCTGAAACACAGTTTCAGATGGTCAAAAAGATCTATTAGTGTAACCACTTGAGGAACTTGCCTAGTTTCAAGGATTTAAGAACAATTTTTGAAATACCTAGGGAAAAATCAATTTTGTATCTTCCCAAAGTAGCTGACATCTTGAAGTTTCAGTTTATTATTATTTTTTATTGATAATTCATTACACATAATAAAAAAGAGAGGTTATGCTATAAAACCTGTGAATACTTGTATTCTGCTTTTCTTTATGGTGCTGTTATGGGCAGAATTGTGGTCCTCCCAGTTTCATATGTCAGTGTCCTAACCCCCAGTACCAAAGAATGTGACCATATTTGGAGATAGTGTCTTTACAGAGGTAATTAAGTTATAATGAGGACATTAAGGTGGGCCTTATTCCAATATGACTGATGAGAAGAAGAAATTTGGACACAGACATGTACAGAGGGAGGATGATGTGAAGACACAGGGAGAAGATGACCCTCAGCAAGCCAAGGAGAGAGCCCTGCAACAGATCCTCCCTCGAAGCCTTAGAAGAAATCAAACCTTCCAACACCTTGATCTCCGATGTCTAGCCTTCAGAACTGCAGGAATATAAATTTCTGTTGTATAACCACCCAGTCTATAATGCTTTGTTAGGTAGCCCTAGCAAAATAATACAGGTGTCCATTCCAGTTCTCGTTCTTAGAGATAATAACTATATCTTGATTTTGTCAAGGACAGTGAAGAGTCTAGGATTTTATTCTACTTGCAAGCTAACAGGTTAGCCTGTTGGCATTTTTTTGGATGCTAACAGAAGACATGAGATTCCTGGGTCAGAGACAATGGGCTTTGATTATTGATGGCAAAAGCTGCAGGTGTGCATGGGTTTCCTATGCCACCCACCCCCAATCCCACAAGGACAGCACAAAGGGTCCATAATGGATGCCTGTATGTATAGTGAGTTGTGTTACAAAACAGGAACTCACAGAGCTTAGGAGAGTCATCACTATTACAGTAAGTGGAAAGAGACCTGCTCTTCATCTGGGAGGAGATGCTACCTCATCTCTCAGGATTACTCATTTTAAGTAGGGGCCCAGATAAAGAGTGGTCAAGGCCTTGTATTCTTGGCATAACCAATAAGAACATGTGAATATATTCATGGCCAGTTGTGGCTTGGCTCTTCTAATAGAGCTATTATGTGCCAGGCACAATGCTAAAGGCTCCAGTGGTGTAAACCAACAAGCCAAAGAAAGAATAATTCCCATTTGAGGTATTAAGTGCTATGATAAGTGTCAAAGCACATGGATGGGTGGAATTTTAAAAAACAAAACAAAAGAGCACCTTATTATAAAGAAGTCGGAGTATGCTTCCAAGAAGATTTGATAGCTTAACTGACACTTAAGTAGTCAACAGGAATTCTCTATGTGAAGAGGTGGAGGTGTAGAATGAGAGACAGATCCAGGCAGCATAAAAAAAAAAATTAAAGCAAAGGTCAGAAGGTTAGAGAAGTATTCATGCAACTGGAAACATGAAACATTCAATATATCTGGAACTGGAATTAAGAAGGCAGGTGGTAAGAAGACAAAATTAGAGATAGGAGTCAAAGACAAGTCATGTTGGGCTTTGAAATGACACTAAAGAATTTGAATTTTTTCTTGAGTACAATGGAGAGCTAAGGAAAATGGTTTTAGTGTGGAAAGCATTGGATGAATTTGATTTCAGAAAGACCACTTTGGGGACACCTGGGTGGCTCAGTTGGTTGAGCACCCAACTCTTAATTTCGGCTCAGGTCATGATCTCAGTTTGTGAGATGGAGCCCAGAGCTGGGCTCCACATTCAGTGGTGAGTCTCCTTGAGATTCTCTCCCTCTGCCCCTCCTCCACCCTCTCTCTCTCCCTCTTTATCTCAAATGAACAAATCTTAAAAGAAAGAGAGAAAGAGAAAGAAAGAAAGAAAGAAAGAGAAAGAAAGAAAGAGAGAGAGAAAGAAAGACCACTTTGGCTGCTGTATGGAGAAGAGATTTAATCAGAGTAAGGCTGAGGTCAGTTAGATGCCATTACAGTGAAAAAGGAAAAAGTTTGCTGGCAGAATTGATCTGATCTTTGGTATTGAGAGAATTGAAAGGCTAGACAGTTCTACAATAATATTTGGAGACTTCCATATTCTACTTTTGGTAATGGATAGAATATTAGACAAAAGATCCAATGGATAGAATATTAGACAAAAGAGACTTGAACAACACAATAAACCAGCTAGACCCAACCTCTATAACCTAGCGAGTACATAGAACACTCCACCTAACAACAAAAGGAAACATGTTCTTCTCAAGTGCACATGAAATATTCTCCAGGATAGATTATATGACACTAACAAGTGTTAATAAATTTTAAAATGTTGATATCATATAAAGTATCTTTAACAACAATGAAATGAAGCTAGAAATCAATGAGAAGGAAAATTGGAAAATTCACAAATATGTGGAAATTAAATAACACACTCTGATTACAACCAATGGGTCAAAGAAAAAGTCACAAAGGATATTGGATAATTAGAGGCAAATGAAATGAAAATACAACATACCCAAACTTATGGGATACATCAAATACAAAGCTCAGAGGGAAATTTAAAGCTGTCAAAAAATTTAAGAATAAAAAAGATTTGGGCACCTGGCTGGCTCAATCGGTAGAGCATGCAGCTCTTGATCTCAGGATTGTGAGTTCAAGCCACACGCTGGGTAAGGAGATTACTTAAAAACAAAATGTTAAAAAAAATAAGAAATATCTCAAAACAATAGCCTAATTTATACCTTGAGAAAATGGGGGGGGGGTGTAGAAAAGAGTGAATTAAACTCAAAGGTAACAGAAGGGAGGAAATAATAACATTATAGCAGAGATATATAGATAGAAAATACAAAAATAATAGAGAAAATCAATGAACCCAAAAGTTGGTTCTTTGAAAAGACCAACAAAATTGACAAACTTTAGTTAGACTGACAAAGGGAAAAAGAGAGAAGATGCAAATAATTAAAATCAGAAATGAAAGTGGGTGCATTACTACTGACCATAGAAAAATAAAAAGGATCATAAAGAATTCTATGAGCAATTGTATAAGAACAAATTGGATAATATAGATAAAATGGGCAAATACCCAGAAACACAAATTACTTAAACTGACTTAAAAGGAAATAGAAAATCTAGTGTCAACTGGGTGGCTCTGTTGGTTAAGCATCTGACTCTTGATTTCAGCTCAGGTCATGATCTTAGGGTTTTGGGATCGAGCCTCCCAACAGGCTCTACGCTCAGCATGGAGTCTGCCTGTCCCTCTCCCTCTGCTCTTTCCCCTGCTCTCTCTCTCTCAAATAAATAAGTAAAATCTTAAAAAAAAAAAAAGCAAATAGAAATCTCAACAGACCTACAATCACTGGAGACTGAATCAAAGAAAAGTCTCAGACAAGATGGCGTTACTGATGAATAACACTAATATTTAGAAAAGAATTAATACCAGTACTTCTCAACCTCTTCAAATAAAGATGAGACAACACTTCTTAACTCATTCTATGAGGCCAGCATTACCCTGATTCCAAAGCCAGATAAAGACAGACCAATACCCTTTATGAATAGAAATGCAAAATCCTTAACAAAACATTAACAAACTGAATCCAACAGCACATTGAAAGGATTATATTCTGTAACCAGTGGAATTTATACCAAGAATGCAAGGGTGGTACAACATAAGAAAATCAATAAATGTAATATATCACATTAATGAAATGAAAGAAAAAAAGTGAAAGAAAAAAACCCATATGATCATCTCAATTGATTCAGAAAAGAGTCAGATGCTTAACCAACAGAGCCAACCAGGTGACACTAGATTTCCTCAATATGCTAAAGGGCATTTATGAAAAACCCACAGCTAACATCATACTTAATGGTGAAAGACTTAAAACTGTCTCCTAAGATCAGGATTGAGGCAAGGATGCCCACTTTCACCACTGTTACTCAACATCATACTACCCAGAGCAATTAGACAAGAAAAAGAAATAAAAGGCATCCAAGTTAGAAAAGAGGAGGTGAAATATCTCTATTTACGGATGGTATTATTCTACATACAGAAAATCCCAAAGAATGCACAAAAAAAAGCTACTGTAGTAATAAATGAATTCAAAAAAGTTGCAGGAAGTGAGATAAACACATGAAAATCGGTTGTATTTTTGTACACCCACAATAAATAATCAGAAAGGACATTGAAAAGAAATTAAGGAACAGTAACATCTGAAAAAATAAAATACCTGAAAATAAATATAACCTAGGTTGTGAGATACTTGAACACTGAAAATTATAGAACATTGCTGAGAGAAATTAAGACCTATATAATGGAAAGTCATCCCATGCTCATGGATAGAAAGACTTAATAATGTAAAGATGTTAATACTAACCAAAGAGATCTACAGATTCAATGCAATTGTTATCAAATTTCCAACGGTCCCTTTTTGCCAAAATAAAAAATAAAAAATCTAATCTTCAAATTCATATGGAATTGTAAGGGGCCTTTGAGTAGCCAAAGCAATTTTGAAAACAGAAGAACTAGTTAGAGCACTCACATTTCCTGATTTTAAAACTTAATACAAAAACTATAGTAATCAAAACAACATGGTACTCATGAGAATAGACATAAGACCAATAGGATAGAATTGACAGTTCAGAAATAAGCTCATGCATCTCTGGCCAATTGGTTTTTGCAAGGGGTACAAGTGCATTTAATGGGGAAAAAAATATTTTTTCAACAGATGGTACAAAAGAATGAAGTTAGAACATCTAATTCACACCATATACAAAATTTGGCAATGAATTCCTAGGTATAACACTAGAAGCACAAGTAACAACAATGAAAAATTGACAACTTGCCCTTCATCAAATTTAAAAATTTCTGTCATTAAAGGACACTATCAATAGAGTGAAAAAGCAACCCACATAATGGTGAATATTATTTGAAAACTGTGTATCTGAAAAGGGTCCTGTATTCACAAAATATAAAGAACTCTTACAACTCAACAACAAAAAGACAAACAACTCAATTTTAAAAATAGCCAAAGACTTGAATAAAATATTTCTTCAAAGAAAATATACACATGCATCTAAACATGAAAAGATGCTGAACACCACTAATCATCAGGGAAATGCTAAGCAAAACCACTGTGAGATACCACTTCATACCTAATAGGATGGCTATGATAAAAAATGGAAAATAACAAGTGTTGGCAAGAATGCGGAGAAATTGGAAACTTTGCACATTGCTGGTGGGAATATAAAATGGTGCAGCCTCTGTGGAAAACAACTTGCTGGGTTTCTCATATTTAACTAGGTTTAAAAACTAAACATTGAATTACCATATGAACCAGCAATTCCACTCCTAGGTATATACCCAAAGGAACTGAGAGCAGGGATCCCAACAAATACATGTATGCCAATGTTCAGAATGACCAAAAGGTGGGACAACCCAAGTGTCCATCAACAGACAAATCTATAAACAAAATGGGGTCTATACATGTAATGGAATATTATTCAGCCATAAATGAATGAAGTTCTGATATGTACTACACCATGGATGAGCCTATGCTAAGTGAGACAGAGAAATAAGCCAGACACAAAAGGACAAATATTGTATGATTCTACTTACATGAAATCTCTGGGATAGGGAAATTCATGGAGATGAAAGTAGATTAGAAGTTATCAGGGGCTCAGGGGTGGGGATAGAGCATTATTGCTTATGATTACAGAGATTCTGTTTGGAATGATGAAAAGAGTTTTGGAAATAGTGGTGATGGTTGCACAACATTATTAATGTAATTAGTGCTACTGAATTGTACACTTAAAATGGTTAAAACAGCAAATTTTATATGTTATGTATTTTACCCCAATTTACAAACATTCATAATGTAATATACCAAAGACCACTGAATTGTATACTTTAAATGGGTAAATTTTATGGCATGTGAATTACATTTCAACAGAGCTGTTAAAGAGAGAGATTTAGGAGGTAGAGTTAGTAGGAAATTGACTATAGATCTTCTACTATAGGTAGAACTAGTAATTGAGTATATATGGGGGATGTAGTGAATATCTGTCATTCTTTATGACCACACAGCTGCTGAACCTCTTCCTATGTCTGGGAACAGAGTCTGTCTCCTATCTCAGTAGTTGAAAACCCTGTGTTCATTTTCCAGCCTCCTAGGAGCCAGGGCTCAGGCACAGGATCTAGACCCTGCCAGTCACAACTACCAACCCTCCTTATGGCTCCTCATCCCCAATGTTTAATCAATCAGAAGTTGGTACATGAAGCAGTGAAGTCATGCAGATTCCTTCCCTGTGGAGCAGGGATTTCCTTCATCCAGTCATGCAGATTCCCTTCCATCTGCAGGGACATCGATTCTGGTGACAACAAGGAAGGAGCCAGCCACGCAAGCTGTGCTTTCTCTGTCCAACAGTGTAGACGGCGGTGCCTTCATGAGACCATTCCTGAAGTCTGATTTGGGGGATGACCACTGGTTCTGTGGCCTTCAACCCTGGTTTGCCAACCCTCCCACAGATTCTGTGAATTGCCCGATAATTTTAAAATAAATAATTGTTCTGTTTACATTAGCCAGAACTGGTCTCTGTTGTTTGCCACAAAGTACCCTACACAATATAAAAATTGGTCCCAGATCCTCGGGAACTCGAGTGAAATGTGGAATGGATTTTTCTGGACAACATGTAATTGAGGAAGTAAAATTCCAGCTAGTACTAAGGAGAGGATTTCTGATGGCCCTTGGCATGCGTAAGTGAGATGTGACCTAGATTATCAGCTGCAGACACGTGGAATAAAGTACTTGCTGAAGATTCACTGAGGGGTCTGACTGACCATCAGAGAACAGGATAATATACACGAAGATGTGGCAAAGTCCTAGTCCTCACCCCACCAAGGCAGACCTAGTTACTGACATGGCTGAGTCTCCTGTTTTCGCCCGTGACCAAATAGAGTGGTGCCAAACAGAGTGGCCATCCAGCCCCCTAGCACAGATGGATTAGGCTGTGTCTTGAAGGGGCCATGGAGAATGGCACTCAGGTATCATTCCAACCCCCTTTGAGTGGCCCTTCATGTAACATAGAAGCTGAACTCCACATTTGCTAGTCTCTTGCAACTGGGGTTTTGGATGAAAATTGAGAGAAAAATGGTGCAAGAGGGGTAAGGCACATCTTCCTGCTGATTTAGCAATAGCTGCAGGCAAGAAGGTCACAGAGACGTTGGGTTTTTTCTGTAGCACCATTTTCAGGGGCCTGACACTTCTGTTCTATTGATCAGCCGTGTCAAAGTCTTCTACTCAGTCCTCACAACTCTGCGTTCTGATCACTTAGAAGACTTAATACCCAAGAGGAAGAGGCTTCCGCCAGCTGACATAGCAGTCATGTCTTTGAACTGGAAGTTTCAGACTGCCAGGTGGCCGTGTTGGGTTTCTTATGACCTTCAGTGAGCAGGTAATGTAGGAGGGGCCGTGCCGCCGGATGTAGGGGCTGAACTGATGGTCAAGAGGAAATAAGGACTGTGTTACACGTGGGAGTCAGGTGGAGAGTGTGCACGGACCCCAGGGGTTCCTTGGGGATACCCTGATGCTCCTGACGTCTCTTTTCCAGTGGTAAGTATTACTGGAAGTCTATAAAGGCAGGGCCACCAAAGGCTCCGATCTTCCAGGAGTGACTGCATCAACCCCCAGGACAAAGGATTAGCTGAGGGATGACAGGAGACAAAGGGAACACAAATTTAAGGAACTGGTTGCTAGACTTGCTTAGTAGAGCTACAGGGTGGTTACAAAACTATGGCCACAAAAGTTCTCTGTGTTTTCTTCCTCACTGCTCCAAGTAGAAGGAAAATTGTTTGAAATCATCCCTCTCTTTTTTCTTCTACACCATGAAGAAGAATTTTTTTCTTTGAGTTTTATTGAGATATAATTGACATATAGTCCTTACATGACAAAATGTGGAGATGTGATCGTTTTAGAAATAAGGCAGAAATGGTCATTATATAAGATCCTGGATTTGAAGCTGCATGCAGAGAAAGATAAGGTTCTGGACAGATAACAAATGGGCTTTGTTTTATGTGGGAGAGTTGCATTATGTTGGGCAGGAGCATTTTTTAAGAGGTATAAACGTGTAAGGAGTGCCTGGGTGGATCAGTCAGTTAAGCTTCTCACTTTGGCTCAGGTAATGATCTCAGGGTCAAGGGATTGAACCCTGAGTCAGGCTCCCTGCTCAGCGGGGAGTCTGCTTCTCCCTGTGCCCCTCCCTCTGCTCGTGCTCTCTCTCTCTCTCTCTCTCAAATAAATAAATATTTTTTCCTTATGAAACATAAGGAATAGAATGGAGGACATTAGGAGAAGGAAGGGAAAAATGAAGGGGGGGAAATCGGAGGGGGAGATGAACCATGAGAGACTATGGACTCTGAGAAACAGAGGGTTCTAGAGGGGAGAGGGGTGGCGGGATGGGTTAGCCTGGTGATGGGTATTAAAGAGGGCACGTTCTGCATGGAGCACTGGGTGTTATACGCAACCAATGAATCATGGAACACTACATCAAAAACTAATGATGTACTGTATGGTGACTAACATAACGTAATAAAATAAAATAAAATTTAAAAATAAATAAAATCTCAATGAAAAAGAAGTATAAGTGTGTGAAGCAGTCACTGGATGGACAGTAGCTACTGTCCATTCTTTGTGGCCACCTGGCATCAGAACCTCATTCTTAGGCTTAAGGAATCGACCACCTTGTGATGCAGAACCACTACGCCCACTCCTGAAGCAAAAAATGCTGCACACTCACCTCCCAACGTTCCCTGCATGAAGCCACTATACTTTGTCAGTCGAATGCAGTGCTTCCCCTCCCCCCATCCTTCTTTCTTGGTTGTAAACCAGTCATAAAAATAGGCCAGTACCGCATAGACTCCGTCCTGACGCTGGTAATGGCGGCATCAGGGGCGATTTTAGCAGTAGCATCCGAGGTCTGGGATGAGCACTGTTAGTGATGCAAAACAGCAGTGTCTGTGCCCAGAGGCAGTTCCGGTTCTGTCACTGAGCAGGCATCAATTCTGGCTCTGCTAAGATGAACTGTTGCTCGGCAGTCTTGCTGTAGCCTCTGTGACCTACTGAACATCCTTCCAGTAAAATCCTTCTGACTTAGAATAACCAGAGTTGGTTTTCCTGGCTTGCAACTAAGAATCCTCACTGACAGAGTAGGTGTGGTGAGGGAAGAATCAAGGATGACAGAATACCTAATGGTTTGTGCAACTGGGTAGATGCTGGCCCCACTATCTGAGACTGGTACTGGGAGTGATGATGAGATTCATATTGGACGAGCTGAGCATGAGTTGCCTTGGAGACATCCAAATGGGTATGTCCATTGGATAGGCAGTCTTGTCCCCAGGAGAGATCTGAACTAGACATAGACTTGTGCTTACCAGCATGGAAAGGACAAGTGGAGCCTGCCAAGAGGATGAGCTCCCCACAGCGAGTGTGTAAAATGAGAAGAGGGCCTAGTGATTTCATGATTAGAAGGATGGAGCCTGCACACGAGCTGCAAACGTTGGTGGGACCTAAGATGGTATGAGGGCACAGAAGCCACGGCTCACCTGTGTTGAGCATCGCTGACTGAACATCCAAGTGGGATGACGATGGGATGTGTGCCTGGACGTGAACGGCTGACCCTGCCAAGAACTCTCTCAGGGAAATGGTGGGGCTGGTGGCAGCTTGCAGTGGAATGGTGGGAAAGGAGTCCCACCCCCACCCCGCAGAACGGGGAGTGCCCTACAGCAGGGATGGCAGGCAGATGCTCAAAGCTGCTCCTGCAGTCACCAGACTCTGTTCCTTTTCTACTGAAGTGACTAGGAGGCGAGCAACCCCCCAGATCACAAACACCTGCTTTAAGAAGCTGGGGTGTGGAGGGTAGCAGAGACTTAGGGAACGAGATGAAGAAACAGTGTGGGGTTGAAGGAGGATTAGTTCAAAATATAGGAGAAAGATCAGGTGACCAATTCATTCTGGTTTTTGTGCTGAAAGTTCCCTGAGTCCAGGGAACCCCCTCATTCCCCAGTAAACTGGGGTGGTTGGTCACCATAAGTTCAGATGCTGATGATATCTAGTTAATATCAAATGCTAGAGAGAGGGGTGCCCAGCTACAGAGCAAGGTCCAGGGAAGAGAACTGAACCAGAGCTTCATAAAGGACAATTATCAGGCTCAGACAGGAGAGGGCACCTCTTCCATGGTGATGGAGAAACAGAAGAGAGGTGTGTGCATTGGGGGAACCTTGCAGTGATGATAGCGAAGGGAGTTAGTCTTTCCTCTATGAGACTGTAGCACATGAGGTCATTTCCTGGGCCATGAGGTAGGTCTGAAGAAAGCAGGAAAAGGTTGCAGTCCTCTCCTGAAAGGAGAGGACTGTGCTTTCTAGGGACCCGCTTGAAGTTGGATTTGGTGATGGACGGTCATTCTCCTTAAGGAGTCTCTTCTTCTCACTCAAACCCCGGGGAAGCAGCAAGAGGGGGCTGGGCTTCTGAGGGTGTCAGTCCAGCAGGACACGGGAAGGGGTGAGTGATGTCTGCAAACTGAATGAGGAGAGGAGCTGGCTTTGCAAAGAGGCGGCTGCCCCACAGGTGCCTGCAGGGGACAGATCAGTGCAAAGGGGCTCAGTTTCCATGTGCAGATGTCGGGAGGCTCAGGCTCAGTCATAGGAAGGTGGGGTGAAGTGGGGAGCTACTGAAAATCTGGGTACAAGGTCACTTTTATTCCTCAGTGCTCTGCCCATGTGGTCACCAGGTCACTATCCCCATGCCATCTCTAGGATGCCTGAAAGATTCTTCTCTGGGGAAACGAAAAGAAAGGCTTCCATAGCTCGTATTTGCTGGAACTGGTGTGGCTTCCCTGTGTTGACCACATGCAGTGTGGGAGGGACACTTCCACAGAGGAAATTTGGGGCACTACCTCCCCAAGAAATAGATACAGGAATGGGTGCTGGGCGGACACACACCCCTCTCTTACTGGGGATGATACTGAAGCTGGACTTAACGAAAGAGAAGGAGGCCATCCAAAACATTAGGTAGAATGTTCCAGGCAGAGGAAACAGCACAAGCAAAGGCCCTGAGGCGGGAAAGAGAGTAACAGCAAGAAAATTGAAGGAAGATTCGAGTGTCTGGCGCCTCGGGAACAAGAAGAGAGGTGTGAGATGAGTTGAAGAGACGGAAGGGAGCGGGCTTTGTAGACCCTCACGGATCAGAGTTGGAGTGTGGCTTCTCCCCCGAGTGTGATAAGAAGCAGAGAAGCTCCTCGGAGAGCACGCAGCCTGGCTTGCTCTGTTCCATGTGTCGTGTGGAGGGGAAGATGGTTTGGGACCGAGGTGGTGACAGTGAAGGTGGAAAGACGTGGCTAGATGTGGGACCAGTGCTGGAGGCCTCCCTGCTCTACCTGGGTTCCTCTACCATCCATCCGCCACCCAACAGCCAGGAGGCTCCCTGTAACCTGCTAATCAGGTAAGGTTTGTTGAATGAATGAAGCTCTGATGCTTTAGTGATCAGATAATTGAGCAAAAATTACCATAGTATTATTTTATCCAAGGTAATAAGCATTCATATAGAACTTATATATGAAGCAACAGACCCAGAGAGGTCAAGCGATTTGCCCAAAGCCACACAGCAGGTAAGTGGCACAGAGCCTCCGGATGCTTGCTCTCAGTCACATACTCTCGGCTCTTTCGACAAATTTATTTATTTATTTATTTTTCTTTTTTTGAAGATTTTATTTATTTGACAGAGAGAGACACAGCAAGAAAAGGAACACAAGCAGGGGGAGTGGGAGAGGGAGAAGCAGGCTCCCCGCCGAGCAGGGAGCCCGATGAGCGGCTCGATCCCAGGACCCTGGGATCATGACCTGAGCCAAAGGCAGACGCTTAACGACTGAGCCACCCAGGCACCTCAGCTCTTTTGACAAATTTGAAATAAATGATTTATTTTTAACTGAAGCATATTGGGCCCTGAATCATTTGTAAGAAAGAATCGAAGGATAGATTTACAAAAGAGGCTGAGTTGAAAACAAAGGTTCAAGTACAACATCTCAAAGGAAATTTTTAAGCAATGTAACATCTATGATTGTATTCAGGAAATTACAGCAATAGGCCAATTACGACAGCTTGCACAGGCCAGCAGCAAGCAAGATAAGGTGACTAAGTTCAAGCAAAAAAATAATAATACGCAGATTGGGCAGGCAAGAGGCAGATAATAAGTACTGGAAGCAGTAACTGCAGGTGTTAATCAGGAGAGAAATTCTGCGCACAGCCCACCGCAAGGTCGCCTGGAAGACGCTGGTCTTGCAGACCAGGCAACCTTGGCAGGAAAGTTAATCACCACCAGCCAGAAGCAGCAGCTTCTCTAGAGGAAGATGTAATGCAACTTTAAAATGCCAAAACATTCTTTGCTTCTGGTTTTAGAATTCGGAAATAATGGCCTCAGGAAATAGTGCAATTCCTTCCATCTAGACTCTGGACCAATGAGGTGTGAGCCCTAATTTCCATATCTATCAAGTGAGCTCTAAGCAACTTTTGACTTTAAAGGGGGGTTCAGTCACCTCGGTGCCATGTTTATTATGTTAAATGGCTGAATTGGGGGTTTAGTTCTTTACAGATCTTCATTTTTTAAAATACCAGTCTTTTCGAGATGTGGACATGTGAAGAAGTACATACAGTAAAAAGTGGGAGTTCTACCCACATTGAGCGCTACTTCTATAGCCCAGGGGTGAACACCATGAGCAATTGCGTGTGCACCCCTCCAGAGTCACTGCATATATAATACACATTTTTGTCTTTAGAAACAAGTGGAACCACCTAGGTGGTTTAGTCAGTGAAGCGTCTGCCTTCGGCTCAGGTCATGATCTCAGCGTCCTGGGATCAAGCCCTGCGTTGAGCTCCCTGCTCAGCCAGGAGCCTGCTTCTCCCTCTCCCTCTGTCCCTCCCCCTGCTTGTGCTCTCTCCCTCTCTCTGTCTCAAATAAATAAATAAAATCTTTAAAAGGAAAAAAAGAAGTGGAGTCGTGTTACCTATGGACATCTACTCTCGACTTACCATATTATTGCCATTTTTCAAAGTCAATAGAAATAGAGCTTCTTTTTTTTAATTGCTGTTTAGTATTCCATTGTATGGATGTATCATCATTTATTTAAATGATGGCTCCTTGATGGGCGCTAAGAGTTGTTTCCAGTTTTCCCTCCTACAAATAACTCTATGGTCAAAATCCTGGAAGCATGTGTCTTTGCTCACTTATGTGATTATTTCTGTGGGACGGGTTCTGAGAAGTGTATTGCTAGTTGTGTGAGACAGATTCTAGGAAGTGTATTGCAGGTTAAAAGGTGGGGCATTTTAACATCAGACGCATACTGCCAGATTCACTTTTAAAGTTTGCATCCATTCGCACTCGATTTCCATTATCACTCCTGCCAACAATGGATATTATCACTCACCATGGTTGCCAGTTGGATAAGTAAAAAATTCTCATTGTAATTTCATGTATTCATTATTAATGAAGTTACTCATGTTTCCATATGCTTCAAAGTCATCTGCATTTGAGTTTTTCCAAAAATTAGTTATTCCTGTCCTTTCCTATTTTACTATTGGCTATTGATCTTTTTCTGTGGATTTGTAAGAACTCTTACATATTAGAAATATTAACCCTTTATCTAGAATAAAAATTATAGATATTTTCTGTAACTTTCTGTCTTTGGTTTTTTGTTTGTTTGTTTTAAAGATTTATTTATTTTATTTTTAGAGAGAGAGCACAAGCAGGAGGGGCAGAGGGAGAGGGAGAGAGAATCTCAAGCAGACTCCACGCTGAGTGAAGAGCCTGACACGGCTTGACGACCTGAGCTGAAACCAAGAGTGAGAAGCTTAACGGACTGCGTCACCCATGCACCCCTAACTTTTTGTCTTTGAATTTGGTTTATCATATCCGTTATCAAACCAAAGCTACTTGATTTTTACTCAATTAAATATGCTTATCTTTTCTTTTATAGCCTCTGGGTTTCATGTTACACCCTAGCCCCAAGATTATAGATCTGTTCTCCCATATGTTTTTGAGTAATTTTATGTGTAATTTCAACACTTAAATCTTTAATCACGTGGGAATACTTTTATGTTTGGAATGAGGTGAGGATCTGACCAATGATCCCAATATGATGCTCTTTCATTATGAGTAGGTACTTTGGATCAATTCTCTCAACTTCCATTTTATCAGGCTTCTACTTGGCAAAATTGGAAAGCAAGAGAAAACATTTTCTAGACTCCCCTGAAGCTGAGCTTCTGGGAGTAAATTATCTTCCATCATTTAGATGCACTTGTAAGAGATTTTGGAAGGCAGGAGTGAGCCATCTTCCCAAGTCTCTTGAATGTTGCCAAGTTGGCAAGGAACTCAGGAAACATGAAGCTTCCTTGCATGGTACTCCAGTGTCCATCCTCCAGCTTCCTGGGAATCAAGAAGCAGTGGTGATAGGGACAGCTTTTTAATGTGACTTCCGGTTCCCCAACCATAGCTTTGGACACCACGGTCCAGTTTCCTGAATGTGAGAAGCAGTTGCTTCTTGTTTCTCAAATGGTTGCTTGTTTCTGGCATGACTTCAGCAACAATGTCTAAGTTAGCTCCAAAGGCTCTCTGTTGAATCAGCTCAATTTATGCTGAGTCATCCCAGGACATCCAACCTAGAATATGCTCCTGTAGGGCTTCCAGTGGTGTTTTAAGCATCTGAAGTACCCAGAGCAACTTCTATTTCCTGCACTCATCCCTGACTGATACAATCTTCAGTTTAAATGATCATATTTATCATATAGTTTTATGTTTATAGGTGAGTCTACTTCTAGAATTTCAATTCCATTCCATTGATCAATTTGTCTTTCAGTGATGCCACATTGTTTTAATTAATAAATTCACCACGTTTATTTTTTTTTTCAAAGCCAATTCAGTGATTTTGGAATATTTATTCTTCCAATTGAAAACAAGAATTAACTTTCAAGTTCCTCAAATTACTCATTGGAATTTTGACTGAGTGGGATTATTCTTATTGGTTAATTTGGGGATAATTGTCATCGTTATAATATTGACTCTTTTTTTAAGATTTTTATTTATTTACTTGCGAGAGAGTGAGTGAGAGGGAGAGAGAGAGGGAGAGAGAAGGTGAAGCAGATTCTGCACTGAGCACAGAGCCCAACATGGGGCTCAATCCTACAGCCGCGAGATGACCTGAGCCCAAACCAAGAGTCGGATGCTTAACTGCCCCAATATTGACTCTTTTAAACCAGCAATGTGTTCAATCTCTTCAATTATATGTCTCCTTTTATGCCATTATTCAGTATTTAATAGTTTTCTTTACACAGATCAGCTTGCACTTTTTTGCTCGATGTAGTATGAATTATTTACCAGTTTTTTATTATGAATCACACACTTTTCCCAATTGTATCTTAAATATATTTAAATATAATATGTTAAAATATAATAACTAGAGCTGGCATTTATTAAGCATCTTCAGGCATGAGAAATGTTTTTTATGTTATGCTTTACATATTATTCAGACACAAATGAAAATCTGTAGGTCACCAATTACCCACCTAACCATAGCTTAAACAAATTGGGATTTGTTTCTCACACATTTGAGAAGCTCAGAGACGCGGTAAGAGGTTGCTGACATTGGCCCTTTTCCTCCCTGCCAGACGGGGGCCACAGTTCCAGCATTACCTCCATTTTTAAGGCAGGAGGAAAGGAAAGCAGGAGACATCTGTGACTTCGTCCATCTCTCTGGCCAGAACTGTGTCAAAGAGCCGCCCCAGCTCCAAGGAAGTCTCTAAAAGTGTGTGGTGCTTGCAAAAACCCCAAAGAACAGGGAGTCTGGAAGGATAAGCCTGGGATTAGGTGTTGAGGGAGTCAAAACTACAGTGACTCTCCAGAATCTCTGAGGGCAGCGAGATCAGCACCCCAAGTTCACACTTGAGGAAGCAGGAGCACCAGGAGTTTGGGCAACAAGCCGTGGTCACGCAGCAGCTGGTGGTGAGCGCAAGCTTGCAGCCACTCCGTGACACCTGCCTCTCATAGGCAGGAAAGACACCATTTTTAAATGCTGACATTTTGTCAAGCTACACCGCTGAATTCTTGTGTTTTCCTCCCTACTTTAGGCAAACGAACATGTTGGGTCATATCTTCCCTGTCATAATGATAATTCTTTTTTTTTTCCTTCCTCATTTCTCAGTTTTGATGTCAAAAATAATGGGTATTCTTGTTTGTTTTCCTATTTAAATATGAAGGCTTTACTGTGTTGCTGTTAAGTAAATGATTAAATTTGTCCTGGAAAAGAATGCTCTTCAAATAGTTAATGGTAAAAACAAGTAACAAGTAACTCCCTTTTTTTTAAAGATTTTATTTTATTTATCTATTTGAGAAAGAGAGAGAGAAAGAGCACAGAGGGAGAGGGAGAAGCAGGCTCCCCGCTGAGAAGAGTCCAATGCAGGACTTGATCCCAGGACCCTGAGATCATGACCTGAGCTGAAGGCAGATGCTTCACCGACTTAGCCACCCAGGTGCCCCTGCATTTTACATCTTCTACAGATTCTAGAAGAAAGAAAAAAGCGGGCTCTCTGGGATTTCTAGAAATTGGAGCCCGAGTCAAAACTCGTGTGCTGAGACTTTCTTGGGAGGGACAATTCCAGAACTGTGAGATGAGGGGAAGGGAAAGGCAGGTAGAGAGGTTGGGAACGTCTAGGAGGTGGTGTGTTTCCAGGCTGACTACAGCTCCCCAAGCAAACGGAACTGCTCAGTGACAGGGAGTACCGTGCAGCTAAGCACAGCGATTTGCCCAGCTCCCACCTCAACCTGCTCAGAGTCCACCTTGCGGTGCACCATCTCCCCTGCACTTGGAGGTCCATGTTACCTCCCCATGGGCAGCCTTGGGGAAGGGTAGGCCCCCCACCTTCTGCGCCAGTCTGAGTTTCTCAGTGATGGAGGCACTGGGGTGTCTGTCCCATCTGCTGGGTCTGTCCTGGTGCAGGGAGGAAACAGGGAAGAGGCCACCCACACAGGAAAGCACTTGAGATGGCTGGTGGGGTGGGAGAGGGGAAGGTGCCTTGGACAGGGCCTTTCCCCACCACTGGCAAGCAGGGGGTGGGGGACCCGGGGTAGCTGAGGCCCTGGCAATTCGGGAGGAGTGCACACTGGGACTTGGGCTGCCTGCTTTCATCAGGGAAGAGGTTACCTTCTTGTACGTTAGGAAAAAGGCCCTGTGTGTCATGGTCAGGGGGCAGCTGGAGCCCAAGCAAAGGGGTCAATGCCTGGAGGCCAAAGGCATGTGGGCCTCAGCTGGGGTTGCCCCCGTCAAGCTCTGTTCCCGCCTCGCAGTCCAGCTGGGCTGTCCCCACATGATGTGAACCGCACAGGAGGACACCGCCTGGGAGGCACTGAGCTCCCCTGCTCACTTCCAGCGTGGGCAGCTGGGGTCTGACTCCTGGTCCCAACACCCCTCACCTCTTGATGGGATGGCATGAGGGTTCAATGCCGTGAATGTGCACAGGCAGGTCCAAGTGCCCTGGAGGTACCTGTGACCATAGCCCCCCATGGAATGGACGTGCGCATGCGGCACACGGAAAGCCTGCTGCTGAATCCTCGGCGCATACAGCTTTGTTCCTGCCCTAGGTGTTTGGGCCTCTTTCAGGAATTTTCAGCCCTGGGCAAGTAAACCAACTTTGCACACCAAGATTTCCTCCTCACATCTCTCAATGAGCTCAGGAAACTCTGGGGAGGCGCAAATCTCAGGCGTCCCCTCCCTGGGGAGCATTGCTTACCATTCAGGAGTCACGCAGCTTCTTCCCCTAGAGCAAAGCAGGCACATCTGGGGACCTGGGGGGTAGTGGGGGGCAGAGGCACACAGCTCAAAATCCCAGGATATATGAGCTTGTTGCCACCTTGTCGCGGAGGTGACCATGCTCACCTGGCCTCACTCTGTGTCTCTGCCGCCTTCCCGTCCGCTGGCAATGGCTTGGGGAGGCCTGTCTTTTCTGGGACCACCATGTCATCCTCCATGTCCCCACCTTTCCATGCCTTGCTACCTCAGCTCTTCCCGCCTGTATGAATAACCAGTTTCCAGTTTCCCAGCTCTGGGCTCATCCTGCTCACCACTCCCAGCTTGCTCCTTCTGGCGCATGGCTCTGAGCAAAATGTCCGTTGAACGGGTCAGAACCCAGGGCCATCAAGCGGTGGCGTCCAGGCCCTCAACCACTTTCCCACAGTGACACTTTGTGTGTGACATTTTGCATAGAAACATGTTTGAAACAGGGTGTCGCCTTTGTAGGCCATGTCCCTGAAGCCAGCTGTGTTCGTGCCTGTCTGCATCTTTCGCCGGCCTCGCAGGCGCGGCCCGGCCGGCCTTCCCACCTGTTGTCCAGCCACAGAATCTTGCATACCCTGGGCTTCACAGCTCCTCAGGCCCCTCAGGCCCCCCTGGATCACTGACCTCCCAACTTCGTGTCTGGGCAGCAGGTCCTTCCATTGGGTATCCTCTCCACCAGAGTCTTGTCTGTGCAATGCCCACCTGTCTTTAAAGTTCTGGTAAGTTCCACCTCTTTCAGGAAGAATTCCCATCTCCCTTCAGTGGAGCCTGCGTCTGGTGGCACACGGTCTGGCACTCTGTGTGACAGTTCCATGTCGTGATCGCACGGGGCATGGCTTAGTCCCTGGTCCCTGGTCAGTAAATGAGCATCAAGGGATGGAGTGAAGGAATGAACTCATGGTCCAGGGCAGGAACGGGGCCTCGATCAACATTTCCGGGAATGTTTCAGTACCTGATGCTCCAAAACCGGAACAATCAGTGAACTCTGGTCCCCAAAGCCATCTGGCGTGCTCTATTGTAGATGGAAGCTCTCACTGGTTCAACTGCACTGAATGAAGGACGGACTCTGGTAATGCAATTCATTGTCCACATCACTTAATAGGGACACACACTCGTGCACACGCACAGCGACGCACACGTACACCCGCTTTTCTGGTGAATGATACGGTTTCCCTGATGCGGGTTGATTTTGTGTTGGGTTAATAACAATACTTAACGTGTGTCACCATCCCAGGTCAGGTACTTTCCGAAGCAGTTAGTAGATCCTAGCTCATTTTCACCTTGGAACAACTTGTTGACGTTGACGTTGTTATTATCAACAGTTGCCGGAGGGGGAAACCAAGAGAGAGAGAAGTTAGGGACGGTGACTTGCTCTGTCCACACAGCTCGTGGGCAGCGAGGCGGGGATGCGGACCCACCACAGTCCGCTCCTCCCCGCTGGGTTCTCTGCCCATCTGCTGGGTGATGACCCCCTGAGGGCCTGCTCTGCCGTCATCTGGACAGCATACCCACACGGCAACCCTCTACAGATGTGTGCGCCCTGCTCGGGAAGATCATCACATGCAGGAGCTGCACAAAAGTCTGAAGCACTTCTGCTCGGTTGCTCAGAGTCTATTAAACTGGAAGTTTCTCAGAAGACCAGAAATGTGGTCAAGCACCCAATTTCCGGTCTTCTAAGGGCCTTTACCAAACTGATAGCATTCATTTGAATCTCTTGCTGAAACAAACCACACCTACAGAAGCAGCTTTTTGTCTCTAAGTCCGTCCGTGCGCATTTCACGGTGTAATTTCCTCTTGTGCATGTTGCAATTAGGCAAGTGAAGGTTTAGGGGTGAGCCAGCATGAACCAGGATCTGCTTCTTTGTAGATGCTACATGTGCAGCTTTCCCTTTCTGCATCTTGCGCTCGCGGCTCGTTCTCGAGAATCACCCTACTGCAAGGCTGGAAGGGATGTTGCGGAGTCTGGTTCAACTCCATCAGCTCTTGGAGGAAGAAACGAGGGTCTGAGAGATGAAATGACTCCCTTCGTGCGTCTGGTGTCAGGAATGTGTGAGAACCCTGGCCTCCTGAGTTGTAGCCCTGGCTCTTTCCAGGGGATACCCTGGGCTTGACTTCACAGAAGTGTCTAGATAAGGTTTGCCTCTGTGACTGGAGCTGCATTGCAGGGTGGATGTGTCACCTCTGAGTCTTAGTAAGATGTTTTTTTGTTAGAACACATTTCACAATTTTATATTTCACACTCTTGTGACCCTGCCGGGTCCTGTCGCCGGCCAAGCGCTGCCACAGCTCTTACCCCATCACTGGGGATTTTGCAATGAATGCAATTAGCCGCTTCCCAAGTCTTGGCCATTTTTGGTGTATTCCCCTGCTCCTCACCTGCCTTTCCTGTGAGTTTCCTTTATTTTGACACCTTTATTCACATATGCCATTTAATCTGAAGGCACACAAATGCTAACTGAAATGTGTGCCGTCTGCGTGGCCAAGTTTAAAGACACATTTCAGTTTTTGTAATGCTGTACTTGCAACATCTCCTCTTTTGCAAAACCACCTCTTTCTGGTCTTTTCCTGGATCTTTTGGAAATGCTTTGAAATGTATTCAGGCCATCAGATGCTTTTGTCTGGGGAAATCATGTAGTTGGCGTAGAGATCTAATTTCTTTCTTAGCTTGAGCAAGAGGCATTTAATACAAAACATTTCAACTTCTCATACTTTAAAGCCTGTGCTTCTATGGGGAGTTTATTTGACCATCTTCTATTACCCAATTTCCCACAAAAACTAGTTTTTGAATAATAAGGCCGAGCATGCTAATGGAACTCCTTTGGTTGGAACCATGTGGCAGAGGTTGGGGAAGGCAGAGTGGAAATTCTAAACCCTCACAATGTCTGGGTTGTGGCTGGGCTAGGCAGGGGGCAAGAAGGGGCGGTGGAAACTTGGTAGAGGAGGGAATCCAGAGGACTAGTGAGGATTTGATGACTGGGGAAAGGCCAAAGGAAAAACTAAGAATGAATCGAATAAGAGAGGCCTGGGTGGCTCAGTTGGTTAAGTGTCCCACTCTTGATTGGCTCAGGTCATGATCTCAGGGTCGTGGGATCAAGCCCCAAGATGGGCTATGCGCTCAGCGTGGAGCCTGCTTAAGATTCTCTCCTTCTCCTTCTCCCTCTCTGTCCCCTCCCTGCCACCTCCCCCACATCTCCCCCACCCCTCCTTACAAGCTAAAAAAAAAAAAAGGGGGGAAGGAGAAGAATACATTGAATAAATCAGGAGAAGAAAGCACAAAAGAAGAATAAAGGTCAACACAAGTAGAAGGTGGAAAGAGAAGGTCCAGGGAAGGACAGGAGCAAGCCTAATGACTGGAAATGGCATAAAGTGTACAAATAAAACAAAGAGCAGGCATGAAAGAAAGAAATACCCATTCCAGGAAGTTTCTGCCTAAACATTCAATGACTCATTAGGTCAAAGCAAAATACCAGCATAAATCGCATACTGACGGGTGTGGGCAGGCCTCTTGTGGGTGAGAAGCCACGGCAGTCGCTCCCACACTAGCTCACTGTTTAAAGCCTACCCTGAAAAACAAAACAAAACTACAACCTCTGAATTCCTAGAAATTGTTTCACCTCATGTTCGTGAAGTTTACAGGATGGACACCGGACCTTGCATTAGCACAGTGCAGTGGGAAGACTGTGGTCCTGGCCTCAAGCGCCCTGAGCCTGGCTCTGGGCCCTAGCGGTGGCCAAAGGCTTTCTAAGCGTGGATGGTTTCCTACAAAGAAATCCAGAAGCCACGACCTAGAACAGGTAAGGTGGAGCTGTCCAAGCTGGGTCAGGCTGGGAGCCTGCCTTCCGCCCTGCGATGGCTCCTCCCCCCCTCCCCGCAACGCGGGGCATCTCTGTAGAATTCTCCGTCAGGGGGCACAGCCTGCCCAGCGTCCAGCTCGCCAAGCTGCGGGGTCTCTTCTTTCTTAACCAATTGTTTGCCAACACAGAAAAATCAGGATATCTTACCAAAAAAAAAATTTTTTTTTTTTTTTGATGTCTACTCTCTTTTGAAAAACTGGAGCCTGGGGCCACTGGAACTCTGTCTGCAACAACCCATGAGGGCTGAAGCAGGGTGTGCGGCCCTCCGGCGGCCACAGTCCAATGCAGCTAACCTGAGTTCTCGCTATGAATCCAAGATTGTAGCTACCTCTGCCTGATGAGGCCCCGAGGAAAGACCTCTGGAGACAGATGGCCTCTCAGGAATCTTCCAGCTTGAAATGTTCTGCAGTTGTAAGGCACTCCCCAACTCAGGAAGGAGAGGCCACACTTGTAGTCATTCTGCTCTCCTCATATTTGCTTAACCAGAAAGTATATTGGGAATGTAATCAGATGTAGCTGAATGGGACCGACTGTCTTCTGCCCGTAGTCCCAATCAGAGTCTGTGCCTCCTCTTCCCTGGCATCCTCCACCCCATGCACTGACAGGGGCTGAGAGTAAGGAAGTTTTGACTTTATACTTCAACCAGAACCCTCTTCCTCCTCCTCTCAGGGACCTGGTCACAGCCCTGCTCTACGTCAGGCACATGCTGACGTCTTCCTAGAAGCCTCCCCACCCTGAGTAATTTGTTTCCAATGTCTCAGGTTTTATGCTCCATTGACTTGTGTTAATCTGCAAGTGCTTGCCTATTCTGTGAATGTTCTAGCATATACTATCAGACACAACGCCTCTTGGGTGATGGGGACAAAGCCTTCACTGTATTGCTCAGTGGTTTCCCAATCACCAGGAGGAGCTAAAGAGTTATTTTCTAAGCTGGTATCATAGACATCTCTTGTACTTCATCAGATTTCTAAGTAGGATGGCAACAAAAAATGATGCACAGATATGATACAGGCACAATCTAGAATCCACCCCCCCTCCAAGTAATGAAAGGAGCATCAGGTTTCAAAATTCAGCATAAAGAACCAGTTTCCAAGTTCAGAGAACTGCCCCTCCACCACCACTATCATTGTCTCTAAGCATTGTTACCTACTTTTCTTCAATTTCAAGTTGTCCTTATATAAAACCATTCACTACTCATTCTACAACAGCTTTGGAATTCTATAAAATAATTCAAAAAGCAGAACAATATGGAGAACATGTAGGTGTGGGGTAGGGGAGTTCTGTGGCTCTGGATTTCTGGGAATTAGATGCTTTTCTAACCCTGAAAAGGTAACTGACTTACGGATATCATTTTAATTTCGTCTAAGGGAGGTTTTCAAACTATAATGGGCATTGTGAGAGTTTGGAAAAAGAAAACATAGTAGTAAAAAATGAGATAAGTGGAAATTATAAACCAAAATCAAGACTTATTTTCATCAACAGAGTCAACTCCTTGGAATAAATATCTAGTAGAAGGGACAGACTCAAAAGCCATAGACAGATGTGCTTCTTGAACTGCTGAGAGCCTGGGACAGTGGATTTGGGGAAGATATTAAAACCCATATTGCATGCCTAAATTGTCAGGGCCTTGTTGGTAAATCTACACTTTACCAGATGAATTGTGTTCTGAACCACAGCATTGTCCTTGAAGAACACTTTGAAGTGTGAGGCTTTCCCAAAACCAGGTGCTAAGTGATAAACATTTTTAAACATCACTCTTTGGGTGCTTATTACTACTGTGTAATAGGAGGACGGGGAAGACAGAAAGAGACACGTAGCAGATTTTCTATTGATGACGGGCAGCGGTGATGGTAGCTGGGGGTTCAGTTTACTCTTCTCTTTACTTCGGGGTTTGGTTCAAATTTTTTTTTCTTAAAAAAAAAAAAGTGTATCATAGGGAAAAGAATGGAAAGTCACAGACGGCATTCAGTCAAGCTCCTGCATAGTCCAGGCAGAGCAGGAGGTCCTTCTCCACCTGCCACATCCCCTATTTGGGCAAGTCCGTGCGTCACTGTGAGGAATATGGCTCCCTTCGCAAAGGCGGACTCGCCGGCTCTCTCTCTCATTCTGTGAACGCTCTGGGTGTGCCACGTGCCTTTACAGCCTTCAGCGCGCGGTGCCTGAGGAACGCGCCGCGAGGTGCCGTTTCTCCCGTTTCTTTACGTCTCTTACGTAGCCCGGGAACTTAGGCGAGAAGACAACCGCATCCAATTAGGGGCAGAAATGACACGAAGGAGCCGCTAGCTCCGAGATCACCGGAAGAGACCCCGCGCGGTCGCGTCCAGCCCCGGCAGCGCGCGCCAGCGGGCGTACCAGCCGGGCGCACCCGCGGCGGCCACCTCTCGGCGTGGCCGGGGGCAGATGGACCTCGGCGAGCCTCGTTTCCCAGTCCTATTACGCAACAACTTCGCATCCGTCATCTTCGCCCTAATTGTGCAGGGGGCGGTGTTTGCGTGTTGCGCTTTCTCTCCCCGCTCCCGGCCGTCGCGCTCCCCGGAGAGACGCGCGGGGGCATTGTAATCGCCGCCTACGCAGCACCGCGGGGCTCCAACCGGCAGCCAGTCCTCCTCCCCACGGCTGCCCGCCCCGAGTGCTGGCAGCTGGCCAGCGCCCCCCTCCCATTTCCCCCCCCTTCGCCCACCCCAAGGAGGAGGGGTCCTCCCGCGAGGGTGCGGGGAGGGGCAGGCGGAGGTCCGTGCCACGCCCGGGTCGCCGCGGCCCTCGGCCGGGTACTCGGTCGGCAACAGGTAGCCCCGCCGCTGCGTGCTCGGGGAGACAAAAAGCGCCTGTGAGTGAGCGCGGATCTCCGGGCTCCCGGAGGCACCGCGGCGACCGGAGGGCGAAGGCAGCGGTGGGAGAGCTGGACGGCAAGGGTGGAGGGGCGGGGGGTTTCGGGCCCCTCCCCAGCTCGCCCCGGTTGTGGCGGCGGTGCCGGCCGTTGCGCAACCGTAGAGCCGGGCGCGGGGCTCGGATCCTCGCGGCAGTCGGGCGGCGGCGCTGGCCGCGGCCGGGGAGGGACGCGGGCGGCCGGCGGCGCAGCGGGGAGGGGT
>NC_058415.1:4216550-4219217 GCF_002201575.2 Neomonachus schauinslandi | reverse complement strand
CTGGCCGGCGGCGGCGGCGAGTGTGCGCGGGGCATTCATTACATAAACTTTTGCTGTCTTGTCAGGAGGGGACTCGCCACCTTAAGGTGGCTGCTTTGATTGCAGCGCCCACGCGCCGGCACGTAGTCCGGGCTGGCTTGCGCTCCCCCCCGCTGCTGTTGCATAATGTCTCCTGATTTCAGGAAAATTGATGTTTTGGTGGAGGAGAGTGCCGGGGAGCTGAGCCATCTCGAGCGGGAAGGGCAGCGCTCGCTCCTTTCTCGTCCCTTCTGCGGGGCTTGCGGCGGGGGAGGAGGGGGGCGCGGAGGGGGCTGAGTAAATGGGACTAGTCTTGATTTTCTTGTTGAGAAAAGAGCGTTGGGAGCGTGAACCGTGACGGCATTCCGAGAATGCGTGCGCGGCGTTTGTTTGTGTCAGGGGCTGTGTCTGCACCGACGTCTTCCACCCTGTTTGTCGTCAGCGTGTGTTACCAGCGCCCGGGAAGGTTGTGGGATTTGTCCTTGCGCAGATTGCATAATCTGTCCACCGTGAAATATTGGCTAGGGTTACGGGCAGATGTGGGAATGTGCACGGACGTGTGCAATGATTTGGAAATTTTAGCGCAGCGTTGGATATTAGATCGTTATTTACATCTATACTACGTCCCAAATAAAAAGATCTATTTCTCAACACTCCTACAAAACATGAAGAATTCCTCGGGTTGTATTCTGATCTTGGATACTCCTGGGGTTCGCCCCTTAGGTGTCCTGAGCTATTATTTTTAAATCAGGGACGAACCATTGTGGCGTTTACCTCCCTACCTTCTTGATTTTCACGTATTCCATTCCATCAGCCCTTTTTCTCACCTTATTGTCATTGCTTTTTCAGACACGACAAGACAGATCACATAATAGTTTCCTGGAAATGTTGCATTATGTAACTGCCGAATTTGCTGGCAGTCAGCATAGGAAGCGGGAGCTAATTACGTGATTTTATAATCTTGCTACAAAGAAAGTAGGACAATCTCAGCCTTTAAAATGTCACTGTAACAGTTTTTTTTTTTAAGGGTATTTTAAACAGGAAAGTAGACAACCGGGTAAAGCATTGAGTTAGCTCACGCTGCCGAATGTGTGTCTTTTGCCCTAAATGAAATGTGCGTTCTTCTAAATTTAGCCCTATCACATTTTAACAATTGTGGCCTCGCAGCGCTATTTCTGGTGTTTTCTCCAGGGCTATGTGCAAATACAAGTTCAGGGCCATTTGCTGTAGTTTTAACTCCACGCCTTCGGAGACCTTTGATAAGATTGTATTTTTAGGAAGGCATTTCGCAGAGCCCGGTGATTTGCTGGATGCTGACTCCCATTTATCTTTATAAAGGACACTTTAGGAAAGTGCTGTGTTCCCTGAGAACAGCAGGGGATGGCCAAGTGTCATCTTCTGGTCTTGGCTTTTGTAAATAACAACAGGGAATGAGGTCACAAGTATTTATTTCACATCGTGGGTATTTTTTTTTCTCCAGAGCAGATATGATTTATGGGAAACAGATATAGGTTAGTGGATTGCATTTTTTTGGTGTAGATTCCCTAGTTTTATTCCTGTGAGTATGTATGAATATATAATGTACCCATATTTTAAATTTCTTCCGGCATTCTTAGGTTGTGTAATTATGTGTGAATATATGTATATGATGGTGTGTATATGTCAGATTTTTTTTCCTGACGTAACATTTAAATAACTGAAGAGCAAGGCTTGGGTTTTTTTTGGGGGGGGGGGGGCGTATTATAGACATTCATCCCTGCAACAAATTATATTACCCCAAATAATTGCAGTTGCTTTCCAACAAGCTAATAGTGCTCCAGGCCCCCTGATGTCAGACCCCGACCTACTTTGGAGCTTGGGCAGGGAGCCCCAGGCCTGCTGGGGAACACGTAGCGCCACCTTCCGATCGCGACCTCCAGGGGCGCGCCCCTCCCGCTTGCGGGCCCTTGGGGGACGGAGGCAGGGGGCTGGGAGGTGGGGGCGGAGCGTGGGGGCTTAGAGTCGGGACCCCCGAGCGCCCTGGGCGGTGCTTGGGCAGGAGCCGCACGGCGGCCTGCGCGCCTCCTCGCCCCTCCCCACATTCCTTTGTTCTGGCGAGGGGGTCCTGGCAGCGCCGAGGCCCCGCTGCGCCGCCCACCCGGTGGGGGCGGGTCCCGGTGAGGCGCCGCGCTGGGGGCGCGGAGGGACCTGGGCCGGGGAGTGCGGGTGCGCTTTGGGTTCGCCCGGCCCAGGGAAGGGAGAGGAGCGCAGCCGGGGAGGAATGGGAGGGGAGCTGGGGAGGAATGGAATGGGAGGGGAGCTGGGGAGGAGCGGGAGGCGCCCAGGGCGAGGCGCAAGGAGAGGGCAGCCTGGCGGCTCGGCAGCTCTAGCGGCCTGCCTCCTGCCTTTTGCCCGGTGAGCTTTTGAGCAGCGCGGACACCTTTGTTCCAGGAGGCTTCATTGTATTTCGGAGCCAAGCGCTTCTTGATTCGTGAAGTGAGAAAGACTAAGAAAACCTCCAAATGTCAACAGACCACGGACATTGGGGTGGGGACGCTCCAGCATTGATGCTGATGGGAAGGGGCGCCCGGCTTGACTGTGGCCATAGTCGGGTCTTTTTCTCTCTTTCTTTCTTTCTTTCTTTCTTTCTTTCTTTCTTTCTTTCTTTCT
>NC_058415.1:4202405-4216540 GCF_002201575.2 Neomonachus schauinslandi | reverse complement strand
TCTTTCTTTCTTTCTTTCTTTCTTTCTTTCTTTCTTTCTTTCTTTCTTTCTCTTTCTTTCTTTCTTTCTCTTCTTTCTTTCTTTCTCTCTCTCTCTCTTTCTTTCTTTCTTTCATTCTTTCATTCTTTTCTTTCCTTCTTTTTCTTTTTTTTTTATGTACCTTTACTTCATGCGGTCAAAGGCTAGAGTAGAAAGAACTTGAATTCCCCGAGTTCAAAATAAAACAAAAATCAAAACGCCCACGTAGACGCCGCTGTCCTACTGTAAGACTACAGTACTTTCATCCTGGCATAAAGACTTCTGAGAGTGTGCTCAGCAACTGGTTTGCAGTGAATTCAGGGCGACATCACAGGTGTTCTCTGGCAGTCTGCTTTGTTGAAAAGTTGGTTTCTGTGGGATCACATCCTACATCCGTGCCCCTCAATCAGTTTCTCTCTTGAGCTGCCGGCCACTGTCTGTAGTTAGGGACCAGCTCTGGCGGAGTGCTAAGAGTTCAGGCTCAGAAGAGCTGGGCCCTAAGGCCCCAGCCTGTGATTTTGGGAGGTGCTGTGATCTCTGCTGGTGTCCAGAGTAAACTGAGAGAATATGACCCGTCGAGCTGGGTAGTTTTGAGGAGCTCAGTAAACCGTTCCCATATAATTCACCAGGAACCAGATTTTTTTTTTTTTAATAAAGGCAGTCACCTTCATTTTTCTCTGCCTAAATCTCTGTCCAATAATAGTAAGGACTGAAGTTTGAGTTAAGGCTATATAATTAAAGATCCTTCTTGGGATACATTTTTGTTCTAATAATGATTACTTTTTTTTTCCTCTCTCAAAATTGTGTGCCATTGCGTTCAGTGGTAATTTAAGTTTGAAGTGAATTCTTGACAGTGTTGCGGAGCCTCCGAAATCACTGGGTTAATGTTTGGGGGAAGCGTGGGTAGGAACACAGAGGTGAGTCGGTGGTGGCAGGAATGATGTAACAAGTGCCACACAGCCCTGGCTTTTTCCAGTTCCTTTGACTTCTCTGTGACGGCTCTCCTTGGTCTGATCATCCACATCTCTACACATCTGTGGTCCGAGCCCAGCTGATGCGGGTTAGACCCCACAGAGGGGCCCTCTGGGAAGGAGTGTGCACAGCCTGTGTGCTTGACAACTAAGGCCGTGTCCTGTGAAACTGCTGATGTTTGGTCTTTTTGATTAATACACAAGATTTCATCTGGTTGAGCCTTCTACCTGCCGCACAGGGCAGGGCTTCCTTAAGAATCGCGAGAGGCTCAAAAGCCCAGGCACTCGTCATCGGCATTGCCTTGATGCTGCTCATTCTTCAGAAATGAAATGAAGAGCTGATTCTAGCCCCTTAGCCTCCTTGTGCCTGACTCTGTGCTGCCTTCTCTCACCATCCCCATTCTGCAGGTGCGGGAGTAGAGGCACAGACAGATGGATTAGCAGCCCAGACCACCAGCCTGAAAACGGGAGGGGGGGCTGTGCTAATAACATCCCCCCATCTCTTGCCCTCCCCAGAGTGTGAATGCTAGCTCACTGGCGTCTTTGAAACAATTTCCTTTTCTGTGTTAAAGGCTTATCTTTGCGAAGTGCAATTATAACATCAGTGTGATGCAACAACCTGAAAATTAAAAACCCTTTGTTAGAGCGCTTTCCCGTGTTGAGCAACTGCCTGACTCACCCACGGAGTGGATATTTCTAGTTGACCTTGCCTTGGTCCGCAGTCAGCTCCACCAAGTGAATGTGATTGCCGCATGGCATGGAAAAGGTGCAGTCATGTTGCCTCGGCTTTATTTTTACCCGAGCTAAAATCACACATACTTCATTATTTCCATTGTAATCCAGATGGCACTGATGCTGTGAGAAGTTGTTTATTTTTAATTTGTATTGAGGGAATGAGAGCACACTTGGGATTCGATTCAAACTATGACAGAAACAATGTAATTGAAGCTCCTTTAATATGCATTTTTGGGTTTTGTGAGGTGTGCCAGTATTTCACAGGATTAACACATTGTCTGATATCCTGTTATTTTCCTAAGCTGTATTTGAGTTGATTTTTATCCAGATCAGACTCATTGAGAATGTCGAAAGACGTTGACCTTTGATCACAGACATTACATAAGAGTTTTTTCGGTTTCAAAATGAATTTGTATTACCACTACCCCCAATCACCTCTCAAATATCTTTGCAAATAACTTTCCTGTAGTTAAAAAAAAAAAAAAAAAAAACCATTTCTCATACGGTTTTAATTAGAGAGCTTAAGCTTGTTTTTATGATACAGTTTAGTGGGGATTTTCTAGATGCCATTCGTAATAATCTGTGCTTTGAGGGCTCAGTTTCATTGGAATCAGAATGATCTTTGTATTATAAGCCTTTAGTTATCAGAACATGGTGTCTTTATCAATTAACTCTCCAAGGATCTTAAAGGGCAATTCAATAGCCTTCAAGTAAACCTGAAAACATTTTTTTAAAAATCCGTCCTATTCATAAGGCACGTAGTAAAGTAACTGACATTTGTAATCATCTGCTCACTGGGCAAGAAAGTGAAATTAAAAAGAAGAAATCAAAAAGTCAAGCTGAGGAGAACTGGAGTGGGTGGTTCTTCAGTGTACTTAACAAACATTCAAGAACTTTCCCTGCCCTCCCCCCCCTCAGCCCTGCACCCACACCATTTCTGCCACCATTCTGCGTGTTGCACGTGCTCTGCTGGTGGGAACCCATGGCAGAATTTCCTGTAACAGTTACTTTGTGATTGTTGGCGTCCCTTAGGATTTCAGATTAGTTGTCAGACTGATACATTATCTTTGGAAGTAGCAAGGAAACTAGTGGTCCCCACTTTGAGTGACTGCAGCTTTTTAAAAATGCTTTACTATTCCTCTCCCCCCTACCCCCCATACCCAGATTCTTCTCCCTCTTCAGTGAGGGTGTGGCTGGTCTTTCCTTCTCCAGCGGTGCAGTTGTTTCTATGTGTTAGCATCTTTGCCCTTCCTGCACACAGTCTTCCGAATATTTCCATTGTGCGCCGTAGGTTACAAACACAGTCCTCTTATAAAAGAGTGTCAAATTATACTGTTTCATATTTCAGTTCCTTAAGTTCTATCAGTGCTATCACCAAATGCAATGTTGTCATATTTGTTAAGATTGAATCTAATTTTTAAGTGGTCCTTTGTTGAGGATGAGACATCAGTGTGATGCAACAACCTGAAAATTAAACTTAAAGAGAGAACAAGAAACTTGAAATATTTTCACATAGCATAAACTTGATCAGATTTTGACACATTTATTTACAAATTTGCCCAAATAGAAAACGTAGGTTAATTTGTTGCTATGATAGGACAGACTTTGGCAAAGCATGAGACTCACTCACTGTATGTGTGTGTTCATATCTGGATCATGTACACATTTCTCTCTAACATTAGGGTTAAAGTCTGTGTTACTAGAGATAGAAATCTCTTATTGAACGGGAGGCACTTCATTGGCAATTAGAGAGGTTTAGCGTAGTTTTATTAATTTAAAAAGCCTTTGGGGCACCTGGCTGGCTCAGTTGGTGGAGCATGTGACTCTTGATCTTGGGGTCGTGAGTTCCAGCCCCACGCTGGGCATAGAGATTACTTTAAAAAATAAAAGCCTTTAATTTTTCAGCCTGATGAGAAAATCCCCTTGTGAGTTCAATGCTCCCTGGGTTTTTTCACACACACCCCCATCCCCCTTGACTGTACATGCGTATTCCTTTCCTGTTTTAACTCTGCTTTTAAGTACTGGATTTTATTCTTATCCATGAACAGAAGTAAAGCGTTTTATTGAAACAGTCATGCCATCAATTGTTAACCCTACCACGAGAAATGTAGGTTGACATTTTGCTAGTTTTAATAAAGAACTGTGAATTAATTAATTTTGCTTATTTTTCACCGAAATGACATGTTATCTCAAAAACAAGCAGCTCTCTGCTTAGTGGGGAGATAGTTTACAAGTTAACATAAAATGATTTTTTTTTCTTTAATGGTATCTATACTGTGCCTCTGAGGGAATAAATGGCATATCCAGAGAGTGGAGGACAATGAGATTGTTCTGTTTCAAAAATGCTTCCCAAATATGGAGCACTTCAAATAGTATCTCATCTTGTGTAAATTTTTAAATCAAAATATGTAATACAAGCTATTTGCAAGAAGACTTCCCCTTTGAAGGGAGCATTAATAACAAACTTTTCTCATAGTAGACTATTTAATGTCTAAACTGTTGGTAGGATTTTAGATGCTGGAGATGAAATGTTCCTTCTTGTTTCGGAGAGAGTTTGAATTGCCAGCCACGGTTCTTCTGGGAGGTGCGCTGGGGGCCGGGACGGGTGCAGGTCTGTCTCCGTAAGCGGCAGTAACCATGTCACTCCTCGAGGAGGAATTTGGTGGAGACTTACAGGTTGTGAACTTCTATTCTTTTTTAAACTTTTTTAAGCCAAATTATAATCTTAATTAAAGATCACGTTTAGGTCATCTGACTTGAATACACATGACAGCTCAGCGTTTACAAAACCTAACTCCCGCCTGTGGAAGTGGTGTAACGTACTCTGAAAAAGCATGGATTAGAGACAGTGGCCGCGTTAGGGACGGGAAGATACGTCGGCTGGAATGTGGTGTCTCCGGCTCTTCAATTTCTTTCTATTCGTGTTCTTCTGAAGCAGCCCTGTTATCTAACGGGAGTGGTGAGGCTGACCACGCCGAACATGCCAGCGTCACAGAGCCGGCAGGAAGGGACAGTTGCCCGAGAAGGGAAATGGAAGGGGTGCTGCAGTTCAGTGCTGGTGGTGGCCCGAAAGCGTGACGCAGAGGCGACGTGGGCGTTAAGGCAATCTGAAAGGAAAACACAGTTTGGAAGAGAGTCGTTAGTTGAGCATAAACGCCGATGTGTTAGAAGGCCGTGTAAACCACGTTAGCACTTCCTTTGAGTTCACTGTCGGGGACACGACTAGTTTCTGAGGTCCACCTCTGCCCTTCAGCACTGTGTGATCTTGGGAAAGTCACTCAGTCTCTCTGTGTTTCAACTGCCCACCTCCCCTCCATGTTGAAAATGGATACTTTCTGGTTTTGTACCAAAAAATCACAGGATCCAATGCCCCTGGCCGTCGTTTTTCTTTTCCCCTATTTTAGCATATAGGATTGCCAGGAGATTAAAATTTTAGCAGAGATGAGAGTTTAGAATGTTTTTGTAATTCATTAAATACTCTTGGGATATAAAACAACAGCCAAAGAGGCTGGAGGAAGGTTCCAGGTGGTACCTTTGTTGCCTTAAGGAAGTTCTGGCCACCTCTGATGGTGCCTTACTACCGCAAGACTAACGTAGTGAATGGGTGTGTATTACTCAGAAATGGGAGTGATCCAGAAGAGGAACTGGGCATGCACCAGAACAACCCCGTGCAGGCGTCGGAGAGGGTGCTGGGAGGGGAGTTGGACTTGGATCTGGGCTGCAGCTGAGCTCTGCTGCTTAGCCAGCTGGGGGGCACGGGGCAGGTCACTGGACTCCTCCGAGCCTTTTCTGTTTGAAAACCCTTGTCGTGAGGCCAGGCTCTCTGTGTGGTAAGTGTTCAGTAAACAGCACCTGTTGGGATTGCTTGTGTTATTGTCACCATAAAGAAACCAGCAGAGGGGCTAGAAAGGATGTGCTGGGTGACCCAGTCCCCATGCTGCCGGTGCCCGTCACGCGGGCCTCCCCTAGCGCTGGGTTCTCCGGTCGGGCTCCCACAGGAGACCAGGACTTCCTTGACTCCTGAGTTTGGTTTTCCCTCCTCCCTCTTTATGTGCCCCCAGTCTGGCCCAGTGCCTGGTCCACAGTAGGCGCTCCACATTCCGTGTTGAATTAAATCAGTTAATGAATAAGAGAAGCTCTCTGTTAACAAGTAAAATGTCTTTTTTTAGAATTTACGTAATAACAGTCAGTTAAAAAAAAAAACTATCAGAAAGCGTTTCCTTTACAAAACTCTCTTAGATAAAGCAAATGAGTGACTGCCGATCAGATGTCGGACACCTCTATGTTCAGTTTGTTGCTAGGACACAAAGACAATACTTTGCACCCTGAAAAAAATTGCATACTAGGGCGCCTGGGTGGCTCAGTTGGTTAAGCGACTGCCTTCAGCTCAGGTCATGATCCTGGAGTCCCCGGATCGAGTCCCGCATCGGGCTCCCTGCTCGGCAGGGAGTCTGCTTCTCCCTCTGACCCTCCTCCCTCTCGTGCTCTCTGTCTCTCATTCTCTCTGTCTCAAATAAATAAATAAATAAATCTTAAAAAAAAAAAAATTGCATACTAGTTGGATGTACAAAACAAACCTGCAGAAAGACAGTGTAGAAATCAGCACCTTTCTCTGCATTATCTCACACGCATGATAAACTTTTTTTCCAACACTGCAAGATTACGTGATAAAAAATATTACAGAAGATACTCTTAAGATCGTAGGTGGTGATTTGCCAGTGAGTCAGAGAGACAATTAGTATTTGCAGATGAGGGAAGACTCCCAGATTCTAGTACATGTAGTAAAATTCACATAGGAAGAAGATTAAAAAGAAAGGAGACTTCCTGTAGGTTTTGAATGTACCGAGGAAGTTCTAGAGATGACAGAGTGGACACGTAGTGCTTAGACGGCGAGAAGAGAGGGGTCAAAGAGATGCTAAGACAAGGGGGATACTTTTGTTAGATGGAGTGGGACAGTGTCCTCCACACAGTGTGGTGAGGGCAGCCCCCCCACTCTGGAGGCTCCTGGCACATGCAGCCTTTGGACCAGGAGGCTGAAAAGTCCCAACGCCCTGGTAGATTTGAAATGATGAAAATGGGTGAGAAATGATGAAATAAAGAAAAGTTTAGGAAGAGTAACTAAGGCAGAATGGTGGGGCATTTCAAAAGCATAACTGTGAAAACTGGGGAGGCAAACGTTAAAAGAATGTGACTTTTTTTTTAAAAGGAGGGGACACATTTTAAAATGCAGGGGAAAGAGTGAGTCTCTGGTGGAAAATGTACCCAGAATAATAGTGTTCAAGGAACTATATGATGTTTAAAAAAATCAATAGTACCCGAGGAGCTGGTGGAGGTTTGAAGGGCATCCCCCCCAAAAAAGATCAGTGCCACAGTCCTCCAGCTGCTGGAAGTTTGACTCTTTGCCTCAACACTCAGTTGACTTTGGTGGTGGGGGACTTGACCGAGCTGGGGAACAGAAATCTTTACTAGCAGTGAAGAGTCCATTGATATGTAGAGGAAAGATGGATTTTCGTGTCAGAAGACGAAACCTGAGTGGGAATATAGAAAGCAGTGTTGTTACACTAAGTGATAACTGGAAAGATTCCCTTTTTACACCATCACTGCCTACTGTGCAGACTCCTTGCATTCACATCGTGTTATCAAAAACAAACAGAAACTTGGTGTTATTAATCATGGGTTTTGCTAAGTCACAACTGCCTGTTTCCATGTTGGCTCAGCTTGATGGACAAAAATGTGGCATTAAACCTTACTCTTTATGATCCTGAAATTATTACATCATTTCTTCTGTTCCTTCTGGAAAAGGCGCAAGAAGCTGGCAGGCTTTTCCAGCTGATAAAATTAAACTTCACTTCATTAGTCATTACAAAACTATGCACAAGAAAGGGAGAGTGATGTAAAACAAAAACATTAAATCTTTTTAATGTGGCAGGAGAGAGTGCCATATGCAGATAGCACTGAAGGAACGGTGGTCTCCTTTATGAAAGTATTACCTACTGGGAAATCAGGCAGAGAAGCCCTGTCGAGAAGCACAGTTGGGTCCAAAAACCACCACAAAAAGATTGTTATTGGAATCTAATATGGGTTTATTACCTCATGTCAAGCCAAATTCAGATTATAAATATCAGCAGAAAAGGAAGCTAGCTGATGGTTCTATTTTTGAGGGGTTTTTTATATTTTGTTTGAAACTAATTAGTAAAATGGAAAGAAATTCTTTCCATAATTACATTCTCTGGGTTTAAAATAATTTTAAGTTTCAAAAATGCACTCTACTTAAAAAAAAAAAAAAGGTCCCTTTGAATAGTAACTGTATATTTTAGTCCCAAATGACTGCATAAATGAAATCTATTGGGGCAGACTTTTCAGGACCCCCCCCCCAAAAAAAAAGCACCTTGGGCGCTTCAATTTTAAGTGGATGTTTGATAAATCAATTTGAAGGAACCAGAAAAAAGAAGGAACATACCTAATGTCATAGCACAGATCCATCAGAAGATATGGCTCTATCGAGAGGAGTCCCGTACATCCAGGTGTGCCGAGCCACCTGGCAGAATGCAGTCAGGAATGTGATGGACAGGTGTGTGTCCACATTAGAGTCAGATCAAAACAACCACGACTCGGTTGTTTGTGTGGCTTTTATTTTCATTTTTGTGAAAATACAGAGTTCGCTTTAGAGTATATTTTATTCCATGTAATTGCAGAATTTGTGTATGGGTATGAGAGTTTACCTGGGGAAGTTCCTTTGAAGGGGGGTGAGTGTGTTTGCTCTGCAGTGATGTAAATGTCACCCAAAATTATTCAGAAGCACCACGATATGCAAGTACCATTTAAAACTTAACCAACCAGAGGCGATCTGTCATTTCCTTCCCGGGATGTCTTGTCTCTGCGTACCCACCCCGCCACCATTTCTGCTCCTGAAACAGCCTTCCTCTGTTTCTGCCTGGGCACGTGTGGTTTTGCTCCCAGTGTCCTGGCCCACGTGGCACTCTGCTGAGTGGTCTCACTGGGGACTTGTCCTCTGCAGCTTACAGCACAGGCATTTGGGCCCCTATCTCCTTTTCCCGATGGCAGCCTCTTTGAAGGGAAGGGCTATGTCTTGTTCAGACCTGTGTGTCCTCCATACTTAGCGTAGCTCCTCGTGCGTAATTGGCAATAAATATTTACCCAGTGGATAACGCTCTTCTCCTGTATTGCAGGGAACCTAGGAGGAAGACCCCTACTCCATTCAGTAAGAGGAGCCAGCGAGATTCATTCCGGACAGCAGAACGGAAGAGAGAACATTGATGGCTTTCCCACCGCAGTTTTTAAAGCATTTGTGAATACTGGGGAAGGAATCGGTCCTGATTCTGATGCAGCTGAGAAAAATGCAGACCATCAAGAAGGAGCAGGCATCCCTGGATGCTGGCAGCGGTGTGGACAAGATGATGGTGCTGAACTCTGCGCTGACCGAGGTGTCAGAAGACTTGACAGGGGGTGAAGAGCTGCTTCTGAATGAAGGCAGCGTGGGGAAGAGCAAATCTTCCGCGTGTCGGAGGAAACGGGAATTCATTCCCGATGAAAAGAAGGATGCCATGTATTGGGAAAAGAGGCGGAAAAATAACGAAGCCGCGAAGAGGTCTCGGGAGAAACGTCGACTGAATGACCTGGTTTTGGAGAACAAACTGATTGCCCTGGGAGAAGAAAACGCCACTTTAAAAGCTGAGCTGCTCTCCCTAAAATTAAAGTTTGGTTTAATTAGCTCCACAGCCTATGCCCAAGAGATTCAGAAACTCAGTCACTCTACTGCTGTGTACTTCCAAGACTACCAGGCGTCCAAGTCCAGCACTGGCCCCTTTGTGGATGAGCACGAGCCCTCGATGGTGACGAGCGGCTGCATTTCTGTCATCAAGCACTCCCCGCAGGCCTCCCTGTCCGATGTTTCTGAAGTGTCCTCGCTGGAACATTCACAGGATGGGGCTGTGCGGGGTGGCTGTGGGAGCCCCGAGAGCAAGTTCCAGGCCATCAAGCAAGAGCCTGTGGAACTGGAGAGCTACGCGAGGGAGCCTGGTGATGAGCGGGGCGCCTACCGGGCCTCTGTGTATCAGAACCTCATGGGGACTGCGTTCCCCAGCTACTCCCACTCTCCCCCTCTGCTGCAGGTCGCCCGGTCCTCCAGCAACTCCCCCAGGACGTCGGAGACAGATGACGGCGCCGTGGGGAAGTCATCCGATGGAGAAGATGAGCAGCAGGTTCCCAAGGGCCCCATCCATTCTCCTGTGGAGCTTCAGCGTGGCCACGCCACCATGGTGAAGGTCCCAGAAGTGAACTCCTCCGCCTTGCCGCACAAGCTCCGCATTAAAGCCAAAGCCATGCAGATCAAAGTAGAAGCGTTTGATCACGAATTTGACGCCGCACCGAAACCGGCCTCGCCTATGGACGGGACGCCCAAGAGACACTTCGAACTCGAGAAGCATACTGCCCCAAGTATGGTACATTCTGCCCTCACCCCTTTTTCAGTGCAAGTGACTAATATTCAAGATTGGTCTCTCAAATCGGAACACTGGCATCCAAAAGAACTTAATGGCAAAACTCAGAATAGCTTCAAAACTGGAGTTGTGGAAATGCAAGACAGTGGCTACAAAGTGTCTGACCCAGAGAATTTGTTTCTGAAGCAGGGGATAGCAAACTTATCTGCAGAGGTGGTTTCACTGAAGAGACTCATAGCCACACACCAAATCTCTGCTTCGGACTCTGGGTGAATTACTACTGAAAAGCTCTGGGTCTTTAGAAAGCCGTCATTTGCAATAGATGAGTACGTTTTGTATTAGGCTGAATTTTCACTGGACCCGTGATGTCATTCCACTGTAATGTTGACACATTGTCTGCTGGGTGTCTTTTTGTGCACAAATTATTATGGAAATTAGAGCGTGTTATCACTCTGCCTTCTGTATAGTAAAATAGTCCATGCAAAGCCTGTATATATTGAACATTATTTTTGTTGTTCTATTATAAAGCGTGTCAGTTACCAGTTTCAATAAAGGATTGGTGACAAACACAGACTTCTGCTCCATTGCACTTGATTTTATGGGGGAAAAAAAAGCAATTTGAGTTCTAAAAGTGGATATTAAAATATTCCATGTTTTACTCATTCAGGGGAGTTTTCTCCCTTGTGTTAGGGAAAGCCAAAAATGTAAGTTCAGCACATAACTTGTTTTTCTTCTAGTTTGGCCTGGGCTATAGTAAGTTTGGAAACTTTACAAAGAGAGGGCAAAAAAAATAATAATGACTTTTCTTGCATTTGAGACTAATTTACAAAATACTCCCCATTATCTCTTATTTTTCTTTAAGCTTAAGTTTTCTGTGGGTTTTTGTTGTTGTTGTTGTTGTTGTTGTTGTTTTAAGTAGAAAAATCCAAGTTGTCTGTCATCAGCCTCTCTTGGGTCATCTCTTTTTTTGAGTATGACACATTCATGTGGATGCTTGAGTCACTGACCCACTTTATTAATTAGAGGTTCTTTTAAAAAAGAGTGTCTAGGGGCGCCTGAGTGGCTCAGTTGGTTGAGCGACTGCCTTCGGCTCAGGTCATGACCCTGGAGTCCTGGGATCGAGTCCCACATTGGGCTCCCTGCTTGGCAGGGAGTCTGCTTCTCCCTCTGACCCTCCTCCCTCTCATGCTCTCTGTCTCTCAAAAAAAAAAAAAAAAAGAGTGTCTAAAGACTAAGGATGAAGTCACTTTCATGGTATTCTAAATCTTGACTTTACAGTTCTTGACTATAACAGTTCTTGACTATAACAATCTAGGGAATTAAGCTAGTGAAATTCCATTTTTATTTAATTTCCAAAATTTCAGGAACACATCAGCTATCCCATTCCAGCAAGTATAGTCTGAGTATGCATCATGACTTGTTATTTCTACTTGGCCAGTGATGAATATAAATAGTAGCTCAGTAGTAGAAACTGTAATGCAGAAGCCCACAAGAAAGCGTCATTCTAAGTCACTTAACGCTAAGACAGCTACTGATGATTCGTCCAGCCTCTGCAGTTGCCCTGTGCAAGTAGGTGTGGTGGGACCCAACGTCTCCTGTTGCAGGGTGGGACTGGCCCCCGGGTGGGGTGGGAGGGGCGGGCGGATGCTGGTTAAGCCCAGCCTTCTCCAAAGCTACCGTCCACACGAAGGCCCTCTCCAGATCCAGCTCTTTCCCACTGACCTCCCTCCTGTTCTGCAGAGTGTGGAGGGGCTTGAGGCTCACGGGACGTGTGCAGACTTAACCCTCACTCTGCTCGCTGTCTCTGTGTCATGGTGCCCCCCAGGAGGGGCCTGATTGTAACACCCCATTTATAGGGCTGCAGTCTTTTTTGGCTGACTGGTTTGAACAAAAGCTTACTCCTTTGTATTTTTAAAAGTGGCCCTTTGAGTTAAAGGGCCACATACATGCTCTCTACTCTGTCCTTTTGGTCACGGTGACCTTTTGGTCAGTTTTCTCTCTGACATTTCCTGGCTCGTAGAGAAATGTGGTTTCTTCTCAGCCCTTGGCCTTCTCTCTTCATATTTTATCAGTGACTGGGTGAGGCCCAGAGGCAAACCCATCTCATTTCAAATGTTACAAAGCACAGGAGGACTAAAATATTTCATGGGGGTCAGGACCCCCCATGCAATAGAATGGGTGAAATGAACCCAACTTGGATATAGTAGGGATACCATGTAAAGTCAGATTCCTATATTAAATGGGAAAAAAAAAATGCCATCCAAGTTCACAACTGGGAGAAAAAGAATACAGTAAGTACATGGGGAGGGGGTGGGGCTCTAGTTTCCTCCTTGCTACGAGTCAGCTCTCCGTAGATGTTGGTTGTGTCCGTACAGTGTCCAAACACGAAGACGCCTGTCCTGTTGCATAGGGTGGACAAGTTGAGGTACAAGAGGAAACGCTCCAAAGGAACCTAGCAGACGTGTCAGATCTCACAGCCACGAACCAGAAGATATTAAGAAAACTGACAAATTGCCCCGAAAAGAGGTGAACCATCTATACTGTGTGGTGCTGGAAGGGAGAATAAGAACAGGCAGATGAGAGCAAGAAAGGTAAATCTGGGGCGCCTGGCTGGCTCAGTCGGAAGAGCTTTCGACTCTTGGTCTCCGGGTCACGAGTTCGAGCCCCATGATGGCGGTAGAGAGCACTTAAATAAATAAACTTAAAAAATATGTATTTAAAAAGAAAGGTAAGTCTGAGTTACTTTAAGGAAGAAGCAGGCATCTGTCAGAGCAGTGCGGGAGCGAAGTGGCCTGCCTGAGGCCCCAGAACTTCCACAGTAATTGCTAGTAGGAGCCGTCAGGGTGAATATTTGCATTTAAACATGATTGGATGCCTTTTTCCTCCATCATCTTGCCTTATAATTTCAGGGATCTAAGATGCAGTCAGAATGATGTATAGAACGTTACTCCTTAAAAAATAAAAGTGGCATAAACAAGCAGTTCCACACTCACCAGGACCAAAGAACTATCATGTAAATACACTGACACTTCCATCATTGCGTGCGGGGAAACGTGACCACCTCTCCCTCCCACTCACAGAGCTCAAAATCATATAAAATGCCCGTATGCCAAATAAACCTGCAACTGTACCCAACAAATAAGAATGAGAAGGCTCAGAACAGCCCAATTCCCAAGCATTCCCAGGAAGATGGCGCTCAGGTAGGGCTTGATGGGGAGGAAGCTGTGAAAGCCCAGAGCCCCCACCGCAGCCCCAGGCACCGCAGAGGGAGGGGAGCCCGCTGACCAGCAGTGGGGTCCGTGGGGACACGGCCACAGGAGCAGACCTGCCCAGGAGGAGGGCCCACAGGCAGGGCATCGCCTGGCAGTGATGGCAGGTGCATGTGTCCCCGAAGGGGCCCACCTAGCGGCACGTTCCCTTCCCCTGCCGTGTGCAACAGTATCTCATTAGTTCCCACGCCCGTTTTAGGCGGGAGGAGACTGAGACTCTCAGCGACCAGCACCAGTCCGCCCGCCACCAGGCGAGGGGGGGCCAGTGAACCCAGTGTGGCACTTCAGTCCGTGCCCAGGGGCAGCCCCGCGAGATGAGCGGGAGTGTCTCTGAGCTGCAGGAGCAAAGCGGGGAATCTGAGAATGGTCCAGCTTGTTAAGTGGCTTTTGTCTGTGGATGAGGAAGGCTGCTGCGGAAACATCTCCTTTTCTGCTGCATAACCGTCGGGGGAGAACTATTTTGCTTTTCTTCAAGGGTCAACTATTCCCACAGAAAAGCAGCTAACACCTGTGTAGTTTTCCCACACGCACATCCACAGGCATGTTCACACTCATGTCCACATGCACGTCCACAGGCATGTCCACACTCATGTCCACGTGCATGTTCACACTCATGTCCACATGCACGTCCACACTCATGTCCACGTGCATGTTCACACTCATGTCCACATGCACGTCCACAC